>NC_056684.1:64983229-65180729 GCF_018350215.1 Panthera leo | reverse complement strand
TGTGTCCACAGTGTTCAGAAGAGAAGAGGTAACACCTATAGAGATTCTTCCTATTCCAGGCATATGATTCCATTTGAATTTTTAAAATCCATTTGCTTAAAAAAAAAAACAAACAAACAACAAACCAGGCTTTATTTTTAGGATAGTTTTAAATTCACAGAAGAACTGAGAAATAGTACAGAGGGTTCTCATATACCCCGAACCCAATTTCTCCCATTACTATCAACATCTATATTACTACGGGACATTTGTTACCATTATTGAACCAAAATCGATCCACTGTTTCTAACTAAAGTTCCTACTTTACTCAGATTTCCTTAGTTTTTACCCCATGCCCATTTTCAGTTCCAGGTTCCCATCCAGGAGAACACTTTACATTTACCTGTCAGTTTTCCTTAGGCTTCTCTTGGCTATGACAGTTTCTCAGTCTTTCCTTGTTTTTTGATGACCTTGACAGTTTTGAGGAATGTACAGGTCAGGTATTTTGTAGAAAGCTCATCTATTGGAATTTTTCTGATGTTTTTCTATTGATTAGATTGGACTGCCTTATTGGTTTTAATCATAGTGCTACTGGGTGGATATTTTGCAAATGAGGAAACTAAAAGGAACAGAGTTGAGGTAAATTAACCACAGGTCTGCAGTAACAAGGTTATCTGTATGATGCCCCTGTCTCTGTGTGTTCAGCTACACTCTATTGTTTTTCCAGCGATTATATTCTTATATTTAACTTGTGTTCTCTATGTGTTTATTTCATTTATTTCTATAGGGCTTAATTTGTTGTCTTATGTGAGAGGGGTCTAATTGCCTATTTTGCCAAAGGGAAAATGAACAAAGGTAAATAAAAGCACAAGGGAATACAAAATCAGGAGGTTTCAATAAAGAAAACAGCTGGGTTCATGATTCTTTGGATATTAAAATAGTATCCTTCAGCAGACTCCACCACAGTGTTTTTTGGGGTCAAGTTAAAATACTTAAAACTATTTTACCATTTTCCCCTCTATTGCTCCCAGTTCAAGGGTAGATAAAGCTTCAGGGTAAAGCATTATAGATAAAAAGCTGTTTTAGAACCAGGCTATTCCCTTAGGTCTGACAATTGATTTGGAGTTCTTAGGCGAATCAACAATTCCTAGCTGGTTCACACAAACCATTCAACCCAGGCGTGTGGTGGTAAGATTCACTTCATTTTGGGAACTGCCTTTGCCACTTCCCCTGCTCTTGTCCTGAAATATCCACTGACGTGGCTACCGATCAGACAATGGGTTACAAATGGAGATAAAAAATGAATCAAATCTGTCCTCCAAGAGACCTCTTCTAAGTCACTGCTTCTGTATAGACGTGGTGTTGGGGATGTAACTTGCCCAGGAAAGGACATTTGGTAGCTATGTTATGACAATAGAACTGTTTGAAAAACTTAACTTGGGAGCTTTTAAAATTCACTGATACCTCGGTTCCACTCTAACTTAATTCACCTTCACATCAGTGTTTCTAGATTAAGAACTACTGATCTATACCCATCAGAAAACATTGCAAATTATACACTTTGCCAAAAAAATCTTTTTTTAAAAAAATGTTTATTTATTTATTTTGAGAGGGAGAGAGAGAGCACAAGCAGGGGAAGGGCAGAGAGAGAGAGAGAGAGGGAAAGAGAGAATCCCGAGCAGGCTCCACCTTGCCAGTGCAGAGCCCCATGTGGGGCTCAATCCCACGAACCGTGAGATTATGACCTGAGCCGAAATCAAAGAGTCGGACACCCAACTGACTGAGCCATCCAGGCACCCCCCAAAAAATCTTTTATCAATGCATATTTAATTGAGGACATGTCAGTTTCCATGTGTCCAAAAAGGAATAACAAAAAAGTATCTGTTGTCAAGGAGAGAAGAGTGTAGTAGGAATGGAGGATAGAGCAGTAATCAGATTACAATGTAATAGGAGCAAATAATCAAGGCAGCGACAAGACGCCACGGGAATGCTCTTGGATAAGTATTCCTGAAAGCATGATGGAAGCAAACAGCCAATGGAACAGGAGGTACCCTCTTGCTGTAAAATATGGGGAAAATAACATGACCTCCTTGAGCTTGGCTTTTCATTTTAAAAAACGGTTAGACTAGGGATGCCTGGGTGGCTCAGTCAGTTGAGCATCTGACTTTGGCTCAGGTCATGATCTCACAGTTCCTGAGTTCGAGCCCTGTGTCGGGCTCTGTGCTGACAGCTCGGAGCCTGGAGCCTGCTTCGGATTCTGTGTCTCCCTCTCTGCACCTCCCCTGTTCATGCCCTGTCTCTGTCTCAAAAATAAAAAAATGTAAAAAAATTTTTTAAAAAGGTTAGACTACATTATATTTAAAGTTTATTAAATATGTACTTGTAGGAAAGTGCTGCTGGGTCCTAATTGTTCAAGTCCTCTAGAGCACTATCAGACACATGGTTAAATTTTCAAGTTAGACAAAGTTTGGAACCTATGCAATAAAAAGCTTTCTAATAAGCAAAATGTTTCACACACACAGATGTGCACAAATTGGTCACTTTTTTCCAAAAACTATTACTTCACAAACAACCACCACAAAACTTGGTGGATTAAAACAACAATACTGATTTTGATTACAAATCTGTCATTTGGGCAGGGATTAGTGGTAACACCCGGCCTCAGGTTGGGGCTTGGGACTAGAGGCTGGAATCAACTAAGATTCATTCATTCATTCTGGTGATTGATGTTTAAGTAGGGGCTTAAACAGCCGAGAGGCTAGAACAGCCAGGGGTCCTTGGGCACCTTCTGTCTCTATGTGGTCTTTCCACAGGGTCTTCAGCATGGAGGCCCAGGGCTCAAGGCAGGTGTGTATCCTAAGAGAGCCAGGGTAGCTACATAACTTTCTTCATTCTCAGTCTCAGAAGTCATGCAGTGTTGTCACCACCACATTCCACCAATAGAAGTAAGTCGCTAAAGCCAACCTCCACTCAAGAGCAGAGGAATTCGACTCCACTTTTTTTTATAGGAGAAATGAAAATATTTGTGGACCACCATGATCACCAAACAGTAGAACCTTCTGCATGACACCATTCAGTTTTGAACACAGGGTTTCTTTGGCCCTTTAGGTTATATAATCAACCATTTATAGTAGATGCAGAAGTCAGTCAATACACACTTAATATTGGGGCGCCTGGGTGGCTCAGTCAGTTGAGTGTCTGACTTCAGCTCAGGTCATGATCTCACAGTTCATGGGTTTGAGCCCACGTCCAGCTCTGTACTGACACCTGAGAGCCTGGAGCCTGCTTTGGATTCTGTGTGTCCCTCTCTGTCTTGTCCCTCCCCCTGCTTGTGCTCTCTTTCTCTCTCAAAAATAAATAAATATTAAAAAAATTTAAAAAACATAATATTAAGGACTATTCAAAAGAAATAATAGCTGCTTTCCTATGATATTAATTCCTAGAAAATTTAAAAGCCAGTGAAGCATCACTTATAATATTCACATAGTATCTATCTACATAGATTACCATGCAGCCACTATCACCCTTTGTATACTTTATATCATTTAATCCTTCCAAATGTATAAGGTATCATAAGTATTGTATTATTCCCATAATAGAGATTCTTGTATAGGTGAAAAAATTTTCCAAGTTCAAAAAGCTAGCAAAAGAAAGACCACAGGTTTTCATCCATTAGTTCTCACTCCAGAGACCAAGGTCTTAATAGTCATACTAACCTATAAAAATCACAGTTGCCTAGATATTCTGGATGATTAGCTTGTTCACATTATTTAAAAAACTTCTTGCTTCCAAAGGGCACGGAATTTGAACCAAACTTATCCTAATTCTTGTTTTTCCTCTCAAATTTTTATTCATATTTTGTATTATGATGCAATGCTGTTCGTTTGCATATTTAGGAGCTCTGGCAGAAACTGAATCAAGTAAAACTTATACTCAACCTTGACTTCCAAGGTTAAAAATCCATCATATATTACTAGCAGTCTCTCTTAAAGGCCCAATACACTTAAATAATCATGGATTCCCTGCGTCTTCTGACAGTCGTAAACCAACAAACCTTGTTGTTTGCTATACATGAGCCATACTTGTCCTCTGAGTGGACAGTAGGAAATCTATAAAGAACACATGAAACTTGGTTTGAAATGAGTATATTCCCTTGAAATATATTCTTTTGCCTGCTCTGTCTGCATGGTGCTTGTCAAAAATGTCCGAGTCATTTCACATCTCATTTTTGCAGATCCTTATCTGTCTGATGAAAGCAGATACGATGTAAGCAATGAAGAGGGAAAAACTTTCCAGGAAATGCACTCCCCCACACCCCACTTTCCCACCTCCCAACATAGTGTCAACCATGTTAGCCACAAGATGCCTTTCCATCCGGGACTGCTGCAGTCTCCATCCAGGGGAGGCAACTATTTCCAGGTCACTCCCACGGTGACACAATGCCAGTGGCAGTGCTGTGTGCTCAGCTGCCTCATTAGGTCATGGGACAGCCTAGGCAAGGAAGAAACAAGGTGCCAGGTGAGGTGGAGATAAGGTAATCAGTCTGGAGCATGGGACAACGGTGGCAGAGAAGAGGTGAATAAAGGGGGCTATAAGGTGGGGATGGAGAAGCAGAGTTCTAGAAATGAAAACCATTTGAATAAAAGAACATACAAATATCCAGGTCTTCTTTCTATCTCTTTGCATACAGCTAGATGCCTTTCTAGGCATAAATTTTATTTCAAAAAGACATTTTGGCCCAAACTATATCCTTGCCATGTCATTTTAGAAACTGGAAAACCAGTGGGTTAGACATAGTCTTTACTTATTATGTCCCTGCATCACAGAATCAAATAATCTATGATTATTATTGATGATGAAGAAGCTCAAAACATTCATTCAGTAAACTATATGGGGTCCTTAAAATAAGCAAGGTTCTAGGGGCATGAAGATGACTACAATTTGGCTTTTGGCTTCTGAGCAGAACAAATACAGTAAGAGCCTGGACTGGGAGTAACTTCTTCTGTGAGTGCTCCACAAGACGAGCAAACATTTCTAATAAACTTTAACTTGATAAACGAGTGATGTCTTGCAATACAAGTAGTACGTGACGCCGAATGTCACATGATCACAACTGAGCCAATGGTTCTTGAAATTCATTTTGATATACAAATGCTTTGGATTACAAGCATGTTTCCAGAACAAAACCAAGGTTTTACTGTATATCAAATGTTAGTACAATGTGACAAATGTTACAATAGATGCCCACACAATAATAGATGGGAAAGTTGCACACTGGGGCTATTCGGAAGTGAATGGGGTTGTGGAGGATTGAGCAAGCGTTCTCTGGGAGAAAAGGATTCTGTGACAGAAGGCTCAGTTTGTGGAACAGCACGGTGAACAGAGTGCTTTTGGGGTATGGTGAATAGTTTCTGGAATTAAAGGTCTGGGGCATGGGAGATAGGCTGGTAGGAGTGTCCAAGCTAAGGATCTTGCATGCTTTGGGAGTGTTTGTTTAGCTGGTATTTGCTAGCTCCCACTGCTTATGATAATGAGGAGAGACACTGCATACATCTAAAACTTATCTTGTCAATGCCTCAGTTTTCTCATCTGCAAAAGAGGGATCCTTATTTTGATTTTCATTCCTACTGTTAATACCTAATTCATAATTTCATTATTGCTTATCTATACTATTGCAATGATCTTCAGACTTGCTTCCCTGACTTCAATCTCCTCTTCTAAGGCTCATCCTTGTGCCATTACTAGATTAAAAGCAGAAATAGACCAAATATTGTAATAATAATAATAATAATAATAATAATAATAATCATTATCATCCACCTTTAAAATACCCCATGGCCCAAAGAATAAAGTCCAAACTTCTGGAAAAGGTATTTAAGACTTTACACCAACTGACTCCAGCCTAATTTTTTTTATATCCTGATATATCCCATACTCTTGCTTTTGTGGACTGTGTGACTTACTATATTCTTTGTTTGATATGCCCCCCACCCCCATCTGGGTTATTCTCATGTCTGCCAACATCTTCTTATTTAAATAGCTTTCAGGACCCAGCAAAATGCCACTTATCATAGTCAGAAATATCTTCACTTTTGAGTTCTGAAATAGCCATCACGCAGTGTGGAAAGACCTCAGCCAGAACCCTCACTCTGCTGGTGCCAGTTGTGAGGTTTTAGCAAGACCTTAACTTCTCTAAGCCCCAGTTTTATTACCCGCAAAATAGGTAAAATGTGGGTGACAATACCTTCTTCACTGGGTAGTTGCATAATTTAATGAAAAAAAAAAACATGAAAAATCTCTGCAATCATATGTTAATATGAGCAACAGCGTGGCACTTTCAAAAGTAGCATGAGAAGTAAAGACAACCACCACAAACGTGACGGAAGTTCCCACAAGACCCTAGATCCAATGTGTGATTGTGGACACGGCTTGAATCGAACCACAGTGTTATCTACAGAATTGGAGTAACATGAATAATCTCGACCTCACGGAGTTGTGAGATGGTTCAATGAGAAAATACATGTGAAAGCAATGTGCAAAGTAGAACATTCTATGACTATACAGATGTTAGTTATTATTTGTTTCTCAAGTCACCATGACCCGCCTCTATCCTAAACAGAATTATGTATGTGCACTTCTTTTTTTTTTAGTTTTTATTTTATTTATATCCAAATTAGTTAACATATAGTGCAGTTTGATTTCAGGAGTAGAATTTAGTGATTCATCACTTACATACAATACCCAGTGCTCATCCCAAAAAGTGCCCTCCTTAATGCCCACACCCATTTAGCCCATCCTCCCACCCACCTCACCTCCTGCAGCCCTGAGTTTGTTCTCTGTATTTAAGAGTGTCTTATGGTTTGCTTCCCTCTGGTTTTATTTTTCTTTCCCTTCCCCTACGTTCATCTATTTTGTTTCTTAAATTCCTGCATGTGCCCTTCTTATAACACATATTGTAAGAAATTTGAGAGTAAGATGAAGTTTTAATCACATTTATTCTCCCACAGAACAGATAAGTGAAGCTCATAAGATCAATGTATTTCTTAGCAAAGCCACACTGCTCAGGTGTGCAGGTGCGAGCAGTCTGCTCCCGCAAGGCTGTGTTTCATACTCACAGCTGCCTTCTGTGCCTGGGCATTGCGACCTAGGTGGTGGCGAGGGTGAAAGACTAGCTTATATCGTATGAATATTGTAGTCTCAAACATCTGAATCACTAGAAGAAAATTCCCCTGCCCTTACTCATCCTTGTCGGTACAGCTTTTCCTCTGATTTTTATAATCACAGTTCCCACGTTGCTATAGCTACAGCTCTCATCCTCACCCGACATCCGTCCTCCACCGCCCTGTGACGTGACAGTGTTTCCTTTTGCATTATAACTTACCGGAAAAACTCAATTTTCACATCTGTCTGGTGGATTCTGACTAAGACTCTGCTCTCGCTACGTCAATATTCCTGGGAATTCCATGGGTGTAGAGCTGAATGGTGCAGAATGAAAACTTGAACTTTAACCTTAAACTTTAGCTCTATCTAACAGAAGGAGCTTCTTTTTTTACTGCACAATTGTTTTTGGAAGCTTTGCCTATCATTCAACACTTTTTTCTTGTTTGCATCAACAATGAACAATTATTGCTTATGCGGATGTACTTCTGGGTCATCCTTAATTGACTAATGTTATACACTGAATGGACAATTAGTTTTAGCCAGTCTTTTTTCCTTCAAAAGTTTTTATCCAAGACTTAAAAATTAATGACAAAGCTGGCATTGAGTCTAATCTGAACACTTTTTTTTTCAATTTGAAAAATAAGAATCATGTAAATGCCAAGGAAAAAACTGGAATGAGGTCTTTGAACACAACTGGTATCATCACAACTAATAGGATTACAGAAGCCTCTTGGTAATTTATGTTGTGAAAGTCATAATAAATATTAGGAACAACAATTTTGCACCTCTTGTCACAGTGGAGGGTGAGGTGGCTAGAAACAGGCTTTTGCAAGTTGATAAACTTTTGGTCACTTAAAAAGAAATTTTTTTAAATGTGTATTTATTTCTGAGAAAGAGAGAGACAGAGCACAACTGGTGGAGGGGCCAAGAGAAAGAGGGAAACATAGAATCAGAAGCAGGCTCCAGGCTCTGTGATGTCAGCACAGAGTCCAACTCTGGGCTCGAACTCACGAACTGTGAGATCATGACCTGAGTTGAAGTGAGACGCTCAACCGACTGAGCCACCCAGGAACCCCAAGTGACTTTTTTTTTAAAACAAAGAAAATCAATTGCCTTTGGACACTTAAATGTTTGTTATTGTTTAACATTCGAGTTACCTACAAAATACTAAACCAAGACTCTTATCTGACAAAGTCCACAAGGCCTGGTAAGCCGAATGTTGGACCTTTGAGGGCAGATTTCAAATGTGGGCAACATCAAGGCAGGAGTAAAGGGAAAAATGAACCCTGACTGAACATCTAGTATGTGCTCCTGTGCAAAGGGATTCCCTCCCGCACGCCCCCCATTATTCCAGTTCTCTTCTGAAAACTGAGCAGATGGTATTATTTCCACTTTACAGATGAGTACATTGACATTCAGACTTCAGATGTCAGACTCCAAAGCCCAAGCTCTTTTTACTTCTTAAAATGGATAAAGCCGATGAGTTTTTTTCCTACACAACTTGGAATCAGAGAACTTTTCCTATAAAAAAGGTTTTATGCAGTCTTCACAATGTTTCCAGTCTTCACCATACATATTAATAATATCTTGAACTCTGAAATCAAAATCTCTCCAATTAATGATATTGCAATATACAAATGTAGTATGTTGAGTGAAGGATATTAACGTAGGGTCCTGATTTTTTCAAAAAATTATTAGATTAATAGTGTCATTATTCCCAAGAAAAACTGGATTCCCTTTACACCAAATGTATGCAAACAATTATGATATTCATAAAACAAGTATTAAATATATGCCTGTGGTAGAGAAAGTATCAAGAAGATGGTAACAGAAATAAGATATGAGCATTGGATGTCAGAGGGTGGGCAGTGTAAGAAGAACAAACCACAAAAATAAACAAAACCTAAACGGAAAGTGTAAGAGGACTCTATATTATTATTTCCACCAGCTATTAGCAGATGAAGATACTAAGCCCAGAGATTTGCAGCTAAATCACTTCTCACAGTAGGCTGGGTTCAGGGTTGGGTTTGGAGTTAAAACTTATTTTTACTGAAGTTTGTTTGTTTATTTGTTTAGAAAGGGCAGGGGAGGGGCAGAGAGAGGGAGAGAGAGAATGCCAAGCAGGCTCCAAGCTGTCAGCACAGAACACAATGCTTTGTGGAGCTCGATCTCATGATCCGCGCGTGAGATCATGACCTGAGCTGAAATCATGTGTTGAACACTTAACCGACTGAGCCACCCAGGTGCTCCCAAACTCCTATTATGGAGGAAGACACAATTGACATTTGCTGGTTTGAAACACCCCATGATGTTATGCCAGCAGAGGGTTCTATTGCAGATTTGTGTGTGGGTTTCAGGCCAGAATAGGATCTTTGGGGTTTGAAGTTATTACAAAGATGATGGTTCTAGATTAAATTAGACCAATTCCACATGGAGAGTCAAGTTTCTGTGGGCATTTAAAAGGATACTAGTACTGTTACTGTTACGATGACTACTATTTCTTATAGGTAATATACAGTTCTTTGGATTTTACAATCTGTCGTGTTATCTGATCTTCATAAGCCTGTATCATATTACAGAAGAAGAGAATATCCATGAAATAATGTTTCTGTTCTATTAAAATTTCAAGTGCAGTCTTTGCTTCTCAATTGTCTATATTTTTTCAGTACTTTATTATTTTTTTGTTTTTTTAACATCTATTTATTATTGAGAGACAGAGAGAGACACAGCATGAGCATGGAGGGACAGAGAGAGGGAGAGACACAATCTGAAGCAGGCTCCAGGCTCTGAGCTGACAGCACAGAGCCTGACGGGGGGCTCAAACTCACAAACCATGAGATCATGACCTGAGCTGAAGTCAGACACTTAACTGACTGAGCCACCCAGGCACCCCATCCTTTTCATTACTTTAAAATAATGTCAGTTTTCTTATTTATGTAGTGAAGGTGCTAATATCTTCCCTGTCGCCAGGGCCACTGAAGAAATCAAATGAAACTGTATTGTTAAAATGCTCAGGGAACTGCAAAGCTCTATTTGCTTACTATTGTTAGGGTATACTTATTTCACAGAAGCTCCTGTAGGTACATGTGATGTCCACCTTGTCTGTCTTGAGAAGGGCATGATACAGTGATTAGAACAGAGACTCTAGACTTAGACTGCATTAGATGATTTCTAGCCAGGCCAGTTACTAGCTGTGTGGCCTTGGGCAAGTTACTTAACCTCTCTGTGTTTTAGTTTCCTCATTTGCAAATTAGGTATCATAGAATTGATGCAAAGATACATGAAATGTTTTGATAGTGTCTGACACATACTGAGTTCTGTTTAAGTGTTAGCTTTTCTTATTAGATATTATTGTCAGCTCTATGGTCTAAAATATTATACATGATCAATACATTTTTGGAATAAACAATTAAAGTAATAAACACAGAGTAGGTAGGACAGTACTGTAATCTAATACTATAGGAAAGGAACAGAAATTGTAGAAACAATTTGTCCTACTGTCTAGTAAACTGATGGATGCTCATGACAACTTTGAGTCACTCATAAAAGTCACAAATCAGTTCAGAAGCCTATATGCCAGACAGGTAACTGTAAGATTGTTCTGTAGGTCTTGGACAAAATACTCTTGAATGTATTTTAATGTAATTATTACAATAAACCAGTGATGCTTATCATACATCAGTCTAATGGAAAGAGAAGAAAACCTGATACTCAGAGAGGTTCATTGAAAATATGTGGACATAGGAATCCAGATTTTCTGGTGCATTTTCTAGCAGTCCAGACTCCACTCAAAGCTGAGTCTTTACCGGTCAGACATGGTACTGTGATACCACATCATTGACCTCATTTGTCTTTCAGTTCAGCTGGCAGTCACCTCCATAACCAATTAACCAAGAAAAGGAGTGGCAGGAAATCAGAGTAGGAAGAGAACAAACATTCTGTGAGCACTTAATCAGGATCAGGCACTGGGAATGGCATCCTATTTACTCTTTCCACCCCTTAGTTTTACTGAGGTATAATTGACAAAATTGTATATATTTAAGGTGTACAACATGATGATTTGATACATTGTGAAATGATTACCACAACCAAGTTAATTAACACATCCATCACCTCACATAGTTAACATTTTCTTGTGTGGTGAGAACACAAGAGTTATTCTCTTTGCAAATTTCAGGGATACAATATGATATTATTAACTATAATTAGTATGCTGTACATTAGAACCTCAGAAATTATTCATCTTATAACTGAAATCTTATGCCCTTTGAGCAACATCTGCTCATTTTCCCACTCCCACCCCCCTGCAGCAACCACCATGCTACTGTTTCTATGAATTTGACTCTTATAGATCCCACATTTAAGTTCGACCATACAGTATTTGTCTTTCTCAGTTTGGCTTATTTCATTCAGCATACTGGCCTCTAAGTATACATATAACAGACTGTGTGTGTGTGTGTATGTATATGTGTGTATGTGTATGTATATATATGTATATGTGTATATACACACATATATACGTATATATATATAATGTATATCTATTGTGTGTGTGTATTGATGGACACTTAGGTTGTTTCCATATTTTGGCTATTATGAATAAAGGGGCAATCAACAGAGGATGAAAATCTCTCTTATATATCCTGATTTCAATTATTTTGGATACATATCCAGAAGTGGGATTGCTGGATCATACCACAGTTCTGTTTTTTTACTTTTTGAGGAAACTCCATACTGTTTTCCATAGCAGCTGCACCAATTTTCATTCCCACCAATGGTGTGGGCTCCCTTTTCCCCACATTCTCACCAACATTTGTTATCTCTTGTCTTTTGGATAACAGCCATTCTAGCAGGTGTAAGGTGATATCCATTGTGATTTTGATTTGCATTTCCCTGAAGATGAGTGATGTTGAGTACCTTTTCATATGCCAGCTGGCCATTTGTATGTCATATTTGGAAAAACATCTATTCAGGTCCTTAGCCCATTTTTAATTAGGATTTTTTTTTTTGCTATTGAATTCTATCAGTTCTTATATGAATTATATGTGTTTTGGATATTAGCCCCTTGTCAGATAGGTGGTTTACAAATATTTTTTCCCATTCCATAGATTGCCATTTCCTTTTGTTGATGGCTTCCTTTGGGGTGCAGCAGCATTTTTATTTGATGTAGTTATGCTTATTTATTTTTACTTTTGTTGCTTGTGCTCTTGGTGTCATATACAAAAAAGTCATTGCCAAGATCGATGTCAAGGAGATTTCCTGGAATTTTATGGTTTCAGGTCTTACGTTTAAGTCTTTAATCCATTTCAAGTGAATTTTTGTGTATGTTATAAGATAAGGACCCATTTAACTCTTTTGCATATAGGTATCCAGTTTTCCCAGCACCATGTATTAAGAAGACTATTATTTCCCCATTGTGTATTCTTGGCTTCATTGTCGAATATTAGTTGGCTATATGTGCGGATTTATTTCTGGGCTCTAGATTCAGTTCTATTGGTCTATGTATCTATATTTTATGCTGATACCATACTATCTTGATTACTATAGCTTTGGACAGTTTGAAATCAGGAAGTGGGTTCCTCCAGCTTTGTTCTTCCTTTTCAAGATTGAATTTGGGGTCTTCTGTGGTTCCATATGAACTTTATGTCTGCTTGTTTCATTTCTTTAAAAAAATGCCATTGGAATTTTGATAGAGATTACATTGAATATTAGACAGCTTGGGGAAGTACGGATGTTTTGACAATATTAATTCTTCTAATCAGTAAAAATGGGATACATTCCATTTATTTATGTCTTCAATTTCTTTCATCAATCTCTTACAGTTTTCAGTGTACAGATCTTTCATCTCCTTAGTTAAATCAATTCTTAAAAATTTTGTTGTTTTGATACTATTGTACATGGGATTTCCTAATTTTATTTCAGATAGTTTACTGTTAGTGTATAGAAACACAACTGTTTTTTTGCACGTTGATTTTGCATTCTGCAACTTTACTGAGTTCCTTTATTAGTTCTAATAGTTTTTTGGTGAAGTTTTCAGAGTTTCACTCTTTCCTGGAATACTGTGGATCAGGTAAATCAGCTAGGGTTGAGTGAGTTAGCCAGAATTGCACAGCTGGCAGGTGGCTGAGAAGAATCTATGCCACAATGCCATTCCAAAGCCACGTTCTTTCTGCCTGCTAGGACAACTGCCTCATGTAGCCTATCTTCACAGTGGGAGCTGGCATGACTCCATGTGAATGAAGCACCTCTGCACATAGAGAGCGGCTCTCGGAGAAATCTCTGGGTCACGCAGTGATCGTTGACCTTTCAGCAGAGTATACTGCCTTTGCCAGGATAGTGCCACGCCTGACATTTGATGCTTTAGTTTAGCATTTCTCAAAATGTGGAATGTGAGCTACCTACTCTTATAAAAATTCTAATAGTTGCATATTTATTTTAATGTTTTCAAAAACATAAACGATGTTAAAGCAAGAGAAAGAGAAATGTCTCTGTAAAGAGGTCATTGAGTAAAACGTGTTGGTAAAAGAAAACACTGTGTAAATTAAAAAAAAAGGGTTCTCTGGACATGGCAAAAATCATGGAAGGAAATAGGAGGAAACCAATTATATTGAAGTATAGTTATCAAGACATTAAAAAAATAAACTATAGTAATATATGTGTTTCTTTAAGACATTAAATAACTAGCTTTAGAGGAGGGTCTAATAACATTTGCAATTTTGAAGTAACAATGAGCATAAATGCTCTTTTTTAAAGTTTATTTTTGAAAGAGTGAGGGGCAGGGGAAGAGAGAGAATGAGACAGAGAACCTAAAGCAGGCTCCATGCTCTCAGTGCAGAGCCAGATGTGGGACTCGAACTCGCAAACTGTAAGATCATGACCTGAGCCGATATCAAGAGTCAGATGCTTAACTGACTGAGCCACCCTGGCGCCTGGCATACATGCTTTTTTGAAAGATCTGCAGTAACCATCATGAGACAGGAATATATCTGCTTTCTCTGTGCCAAAGTCAAAGGTGTTCTCCTATAGTATTGTGCTTTGTTGTATAGTATTGTGCTTTGTTGCCTGCATTCATAACTGAAAGAAGTATATATTTCAGTTGGAAGTTAGTGAAATTCAGAAAGAATTCTTTCCCTTTAAATGCTCTTTGAATTAAGAACCTATGGTCAGGTGTCCAAATGAACAGATTTAAATCCCACTGTTTACACATAACAGTTGTGTAACCTTAGCAGAAAATTCAGGCTCTTTAAGGTCCTAAAGGGGGAGAAAGATAATGACAACTCATGGAGTATGTGTGTTTGTAGTACTGACATTATGCACATAAAGTACTTGGTCCAGTGCTTGGCACAATGTAGGGACTCACTAAATGTTATACTTGCTCCTAGTGTTCCAACAACAGTGGGAGGGGCTGATCATTCAGCCAGAGGGCTCCAATTATCAGAGACCTACTCAATTCCTTAATTTCCCCAGAGGGCTCAAATGAAAGCTTTCCATTTTTCTGCAGGAAATTTCATGATCACACTAAATGAGTTTGCTTTTATTTTATTTTTAAAAAAATTTTTTTTAACGTTTATTTATTTTTGAGACAGAGAGAGACAGAGCGTGAATAGGGGAGGGGCAGAGAGAGAGGGAGACACAGAATCTGAAACAGGTTCCAGGCTCTGAGCTGTCAGCACAGAGCCCGACGCGGGGCTCGAACTCACGGACCGCGAGATCATGACCTGAGCCGAAGTCGGCCGCTTAACCGACTGAGCCACCCAGGCGCCCCTAGTTTGCTTTTATTTTAACTTGCCTATTGTGACTAAGGAAAAATGATTTCACTGAGGTCAGAATAGAGTAGAATAATGGATGAAAATGTGGATACTAAACACTCCTTGTATTTTTAGGGTACACGATAATGGGGAAAGATGATACATGCAGTAACATTGTCTAAAGCAGTGAGCATTACAAGCCGTGACCTTACAAAGGTGAACAGAACTTACCAAGGTATGTTGTGAGTAGATAAAGGATCAGAATTTTCTCTTTCTAAAGTACTTTACTGTGCTATTGTACAGGTTGGATCTACTCTATGAAATAGTTCCCTATTATGGGTTAGAGAGATGCAAACTCCCTCATGATCTGCTCCACTTTAATGCTTTTAAAGTGAGTGAGTTTAATATTAAAAATGAAAAATGTGCAGGCAGATTTTACCTAATGGGAATTTGTCCACTTTGCTTCTTGGTAAAATCCCTGCATCAGGAATGAGATTTGGAAAGAGGTGAGATAAAAGAGTTTGAAAATAGTTATCGATGAGATGTGATACTTAGTGTTAAGTAGAAACCATGAAAGATCACCCCCAGTTCACCTGAATGGGAAGTTAACAGTGCACATTGCTCTTGTAAAGGGGCTGATACACAAGTCTTTGGAGAGGATGATATATGTGAAGAGAAGTCCATGGAGAGGACATTATGATATCAAGACAATGACAAAACAAATTTCAATGCAAATCTATAGAGACCATATTACAATGTCAAGGCGATGGCAAAATGTAAGTCTAGAGAGACCATTTTACAATGTCAAGACAATGGTAAAACAATGTCGCTGAAAGATTATTGAGACCACATTGCCATGTTAAATTGCAATGTCAAAACATTATCGTTGTAAGTCTTTAGAGATCATGTACCTTTTTAGAGATAACAGCAAAACAATGGGACTTGAAATAGCAAACAATGAAACAAAGAGATTTTATGTAAGTCCCTGTTACTATCAAGAGAAAGGTGGTAAAAATATAGAGACGAGTCAAAAGGTTGTTAAACAAGCAATGACAAGGCTATAAGATTGTGCAGTACATCCACTTAGCATTCAACTTATTCTTGCTTTTAAGAGAGTAAAGTTCTCAGGTAGTGATGCTCTAAACTTCAGAATTAAAGTGGCAAGCAAGTTTACCTAAAGGCTGATAAAAAGTCAGGGATGAAAGATGATGAGGTATTAGATCCATGTAAACAGTTGACTGATAGAACTATAATCTTACTCCTGGTCCCTAAATAACTAGTTTATTGTTGTAATTACTCAGGTGAGTTGTCTTCATGCCATGAATTTCACAAATCCTTGGTTTCTCAGTCCTGCTCTGTCTGTGACATTTGTTTGGGATCGTGGCGTCCATTGTTCATATTTAACTTAGACTCAGCTAACAGTTCTTGCTATGCGTCAATCATTGTGCTAGGCACCGTGGGTAAAATGAATTTTCCCTCTTTCTTAGGCAGCTGGGTGGACAAAATAAACTATCCATACAAGGTGGTGTTAACAAATGAGGTGTAAAAAGACGGCTTTCTAACTGCAGACCCGCTGCCCCCTTGCTCTGTGAATTTGGGCATATTCAGTATGTGAACACACCAAGCTATGTTCAGGGTTCTCTGTAGATAAAATAAGGAGCATACACATGTGGTGGTACTTACATTCTAGAAACTAGACTTGGAATGGAAGGTTGTGCACCTTTGAACAAGTTGCTTAGCTTGTCTGGATTAATTCATCTGTACAATGTAGGTGTTGACTATGATCACACAGACCCCTCTCTAGTTCTACATCTGGTGTTCAGAAGTAACTAAAATGTTTACGGTAGGTATGAACAATTAACTGTCAAAACTATCATTTAACCCTTCCCACCACACACTAAAAATAGATGCCATTCTGTATAGGATTTAACCCATGTTAAGATATTTGTAAATGAATTAGCTACAGACGTTTAAATTAAAACAAGAGCTGTAAATACTTACTGACATGATCATGTATATATAATCCATCAGCCATTATGACCTCTCCCCCTTGATAGGTTCATCCTTCTTCAGTCTGCTCTATAATTATCAGTCTTCTCCAAAAGCTTGAAATGTCTAATATTCAACAGACCATGTAAATCTCTGCTCACACCAATCCCTCAAAATTATTCCATCGATCCTTATTAAGGTGAATTCTTTACCCAGCTCCAAGCTTCAACTCCTTGAATCTGTTCTTCCTTTGTAGGCTGGAATGAACTTACTAAAATAAAAATACAGTGGTTCTTTCTTTAAAATCCTTTGATAGCCCCTTCTTGTCTACAACATGAACACGCACACACACACACACACACACACACACACACACACCCCTAAAATAATACCTGTTCATGGCATGTAAACCCTTAGGACTGGTCTTCTGCAGAGCACTTTAGTCTCACCTAGCTCTTCTGTGCCTAATTCCAGTTTTCTAGCCATTCTGAACGGGTGCCAGTCTTGCTCGTTTAACTTCTTTAGTTCTATACCTAGTGTTTAATCTAACAAATCTGTTTTCTCTGCATGTTACAAAATTTGTTACATTTACTTTTTCTCTTTTTGTATTCATATAAAAATATAAACTCAAATTTAGAAAAATGAATCTATGACAAATTAGTGTTGAAGAGATTATAGTTCATCCTACATAGAAGCATGGATCCAGAGAGTTCTGTGTTTGCAGTAATGAATAGCTGTGAACTCTTTTATATACCTTTTCATCTTTCCTCCAATAATCTTTCCTTGATTATCTAGATTCCTTGATATCTACTCGTTACGTTATTTTGGAAGTAAGGCCCATGATTGAAAGGATTATATCATGATTAGTACTAGCAACACGAGTTCCTCAATAATCATTGATTTACTCATGCATCCTAGAGAATTTAACATACCTCTACAACAAGCACATGCATTTGGAAATACATCATTTCAAAATACTAAAAACTTCAACACTTACTCTCTTGACAACTGTGTCATTCTCAGGAGTAAAGGTATTACTTTTATTTTCTTCAAGGCCATAAGTACCTTGCTGCCCCAATTTGGTTGCCTCCCCTTTCCTCCAGTTTACCCATCTGTAAAATGGGGATTAAAAATACCTATTTCTTGAATTATGTGGGGATTAGATGAATTAATACCCCAAAGCTCTGGACACAATGCCTGGTATTGAATAAAAACTTAGTAAAGATGGAATGATTACTGTTTTTCTCTCACCTAATTAGATGAGAAATCAAAGTTTTCAGAGAAGAAATGATCAATATTTAATAATATTCTCTGTTGAGGATGTCTTTCCTATCATGGTTAACTCTAACAATAGGATTTGTTATTAGTTATTTATTCACTGATATGATCTACAGACATTGTGTATCTCTTTCTTATTTCATGATAATTATGAAATGAGAATCTCTTTCTTTGTAAAGCCATTCAGTTATCAGCAATCATAGCAGGAAGAGTTTGGAAAGAAAAGTCTTCCTGGAGAACTCATGAAAATGCTTCATTCCATTACCACAGAAGGATCCTGTGGTTACTGCAAACCAACTTGTTTCCCACCCACTGGTACCTGCTGGGAAAACTTCATATTTTAAGCTACTTCCTGTAACTTTGTATTTCTTATACTGGGATTGGAGAGCTAAGAAAAGACATAGGGGACTATGTTTTCTCTCCTCCCCTTTCCCAGTCTATATATATCTTGATTTAATGTCTTGGGAATATATGAAATACTAAGTAAAGAAATGACTTTTGTTATAAAGTTTTCCCAGCAGGTGTCAAGAAATAGTCAATGGATGAACCATTGTTCTCACTACAAGACTGATGGAGTCATCCTGTAAGGACATACATCTGACATAAATCACAAGAATATTATTCATTAAATAACTGATTGATTCTATCTCCAATATGTCTCCCCAAACCCCAAGAAACAAATGCTCTATGAGGTAAAAGTTCTAACTTGCTCCTTTTTCTCAAGAATTTTTGCTTGCCAGTTTAAGACTCCTTATTTGCTTGTTACAATGATAACTGGAACATGAAACTGAGGGTATTTCTTTTGAAGGAGCTCAGTACTCTGCTTGAAAAGAATTTTCTACTCCCTTGAAATATCTTCTTACTTCTTGCTATTCATTATAGTAGAAACTTATGAATGAACAAAGACCAAGAGATAAAATTGGGAAGTTATAAATTGAATTTAGGACATCAAATCCAAGATTTAGTCAGAAGTACTAAGTTATTCTGATACAACTACAGAGTAAAATAAAAAAAAGTGATGGAGGGATTTTCTACAACTTATTTTAACAGCAACACAGATGTTTTCAGTTGGATCTTGTAGAAGTAAAATTCATTTTCCTCCATAATATTCATATTCTTCATTTCAATTTTCTAACTCTAGGAACTATTTTATTTTGATACTTCTCTTTTTAAGTTTATTTTGAAATAATTTTGAATGTACAGAAATGTTGCAAAAAGAGTACAGAGAGTTTTGGTATACGTTTCATCCAGCTTCTCCTACTTGTGATACATAACCATAGTGCAAATATCAAAACCAGGAACTTCACGTTGGTATAATGCTACTAATTAAACTTGAGACTTAATTTGAATCTAATTGTTCTAGTAAAATTCTTTTCCAGGTGCAGGATCTAATCCAGTATTTCACATTGCATTTAGTTGTCGTGTCTCCTTAGTCTCCTCCAGTCTGTAACAGTTTCTTAGCCAATCCTTGTCTTCCATAATCCTGAAACTTTTTAAGAGTACTAGACAATTCTTTGGTAAAATGTTTCTCAATTTGGGTTTGTTTCATAACTAGATTGAGGCTATGTATTTTTGTCAAGAAAACCAGCCACAATGATGTAGTACTCTTATCAATGCATCATATCAGGGTATTTAATGTCAATATGTCTTATTACTGATAATGTAATCTTGATCACTTGATTAGGTGGTATTTGCCAGGTTTCTCTACTACAAAGTTACAATTTTTCTTGCTGTGGTTAACAAATATCTTGGTACAGGTACTTTGAGACTATTCAAATGTACTGTTTCTCCTCAAATTTACATCTACTGATGTTAGCATTCATTGATGGGTCTTGCCTGCTTAATGATGGTTTTAGCATTTCCTCATTCCATTCACATGCATTAATTAGGATTCTTCTTCACAGATGAGTTGTCTCTTCTCATTTATTTATACAATTATTTAATTATATCAGTATAGACTCATAGGTGTTTATTTTATTCTATCTATTCTATATTCATACTCCAGTACAATCATTACTTTTTTTTTTTTTTGCTCAAATTGTTCCAGCTTTGGACATTAGGACATCCACTTTCAAGTATTTCTTTATTTTCTATCACCAAAGCCATTCCAGGATAATGTTGTACTTCTCTGTTCAGTGTACTTCTCCTAGGAGACTGCATTCCCTTTATTGAAGAATGGTGTTTAGAAACCAAGATCTGGGTGTTAGGTGTGCTTGTTGGCCATGAGTATTATTGCTTCTAGGACCTCTCAAGGGACAGAGCTAGGGAATAGATTATAGATATAGATATAGATATAGATATAGATATAGATATATAGATATATAGATAAACATATACATATATATGTATATACAAGCTTGGATACACATCTATATTTATTTCTGTATCTTTTTGGGTACATAGAGCAAAAACATGAGTTCATACTTATATCTCTGTCTTAATCCAAAACCACAGGGTTCATTCCAGTTTTCTTCTTTCCTTATCTGTAACTTTTTCTCTACCTATGAGAAACCTGACTCTCATTATTTATATAATACTTATCTATTTGTTTATTTTTAGCATACATGAGGCACTTTCAGAAATATGTATCCCTGTAAGAAACACATCTAGTAATGTGAGTACAGTGTTTGTATACAGTTCTTTTGGTCTTTAGCCTTAGACTATTCAACAAGACACTACTTCCTTAGTTATGTAGGTTAGTTCTTTTCTTCCTTTTCAGTGTGGTTATGGTATTCATTTGAAAAACAGTTATACACTTTATTTGCTATCGCTTGCATTCCACTTTGGGTTCCCTATATCCTGATAAATTTTAACTAATTATCTCTTTGGAATGTGAACTCATACTATGGTTCTTAAAGTCAGAGCTATACAAAGTGGTATTCTCAGCAAGGTGCCAGACCCTCTTCATTTCTACTCATTCCTGCTCCACCTTTCTTCTGCCACTTTTTTACCCAGTCCTTCAACAGAACCAATCTTTAGTTTCTAGTTCACTTTTCTCTCTTTTCCAGAAATGTGTAGATATGTGTATAGTTTCTTATATCCCCTTCTTTCTTACTAATCCTGACACTTTTTTTTATTTTTATTTATTTTTTAGTTTCACATTTCTATTTAACTTCCAGTTAGTTAACATACAGTATAACACTGGTATCAGGTGCAGAATTTAGCGATTCATCACTTCCATATGACACCCGTGCTCATCATAACAAGCATTTCTATCTTTGATATACATTCTTTTCCCATAAGGTTTGAAAGTTCCCTGAAGATTTCATAAACTATCTGCCAGACCATTATCATCAGTACTTCAAGTGGCCAATGACCCTGTCAGACAATGTCTCCTTATTTCAGATTGATTTTTGTTAGCCCTAACTCTACTAAAGCTGTTATTATTATTTATTTTATGAGAGCTTTTGTGTCTCTGTGTGTGCATTTGATTTCCTTTTCAGAGGCTGTTTACCACCCCTGAGAAACATCACAAAAACACTGTTTTCACTAAAAACAATTAGAAATATCAGGTTTCATTCAGCTCCAGAATTCAACTTCTTGGAAAGGGGCAGGTAGCACATGTGTTTTCTGTCCTTGACCACAACTAATCTAGTCCTTAGCATCCATGGCATGCAGCTTCTCCACTTCTACATGGCTATGGGAACAGATTCTCCACAAAGAAAGCAGCAGGCACACCATCAAATGACATTTCATTCTTTCTTTAATGATCCATTTCTTTGCTCTTGGAACAAGTCTGTAAAGATTACAAGTGTGTCTCAGGGGAAAAAAATAAAAGTATAGTAGAGCCAAAACTTGAGCAAGTTCACAAAGAATCATAAGGGGGTGGACGAGGTATTAGAATATAAATAGAAAGTACAGTATTAGCTCCAAACAAATGCTTTCAAAGTCTTTGTGTGCACTGACAGCTTCAGATATTTGATGTAAATGAATTTTTCCCTAGAAACAATGGAATCTGTAGCTTGTGGTGGCAGTGTTTCTTTTCTAAACCATGCTTTTCTTTTCTTTTCTTTCTTTCTTTTTTTCTTTTTTGTTCCTGAGGTGAAAGCAGAGCTAACTTAGGTATGTATTTGCATCAGAAAGACTCCCCAGCAGCATCTATACTAGTCAGTGATCATTTTTTCATTATTTTAGGTACCTACTTGTTTGCAGTTTTTCTTTTTAAGCACCCCCCTTCTCCTCTCCACAAAGCACAAACACAGTTACTGTCATACACAGATGCAGAGACACACTCAAATGATGATGGCAATTGGCATTGCCACTTTCATTGAATATTACAAGGTGAAGCCTGTGTCCACACTGTCTGTGTTTTACGCTTGTTGAAATCCCATCAATTTGCGAAAATCTACTCATCTCCATTAATGGCACCTCCAGTTATGTAGGTACTTATGCCAGAAATGTAAGAGCAATTCCTGACACCCCCTCTGGCCCACAGAACACCCACCCCAATCAATCCATCACGAAGTCTTCCGAAATCTCTTTATAAAATATATCTTGAATCTGTCCTCTTTTCTTGTTGCTGCCATTCTAGTCCAAGCTCTTTCTCTTGCCTGCATATCTGTTCTCCCCTGCCCCTGCTGTAATTCCACCTCCACAAGAACCAGAATGATTTCTTGAAATTTAAATACCATGCCATTTTACTTATTAAATGTCCCCTGCCCATCCCCCACTGCTCATGGCTTTTTACAGGTACTTAGGATAGATTCTGAAATCCCCACAAGACATACAGGAAGTTGCAGGCTGTGCCCACTGCTAGCCCCTCCAGTTTCTTTCACTCTACTTTTCTCTGGCTCTTTGGGTTATAGCTGCCCTCCTTGTCTATCAGTTCCTAGACAAATAATCAAGCTTTTTTCACATCTCAGCACCTGAAAAGTTCTTGTCTCCCTCTTTTCATCCAATTCCTACCAATCCTCCAGGATGCTTCCTCAAAGAGTTTCTTTCTAACTCCCAATGCCAATCTCAATTCCTTGGTATTTTTCTGACTTTGCTGTATCTTCCTTTAGAACAATTGCAACTTCAAATTACTTATTTGGGTGCTTGGTTTTGTATCTTCTCATTCACTATATATTCCAGAACTGGCACAGTGCCCAGCATATGGTAAATGCTCAATAAATATTTGTCAAATAAATTATGTTAATTGTATGCACAACCTCAGACCATTAACTGCACTGTTCAGGAAAAATCATAAAAACTGGTGAATTATATATTATTTTCTCCCAAAGCAGATACATTGGTTTTCAAATGAACGTCTAACAACCCGCCCTCATTACCATCACCATGAAGTGCCTCCTACTGAACTGGCCCACCTACCTCTCTCTTTCTGCTTGATACCTTGTGAATAAGCAGTGGCAGTACCCACTTTGGAGGGTGATTTGAAGGATGCCTGGAAACATGGCCAGTTTTACTTCCACTAGCAATACCATGAGGTCCTCACTTTTTGGCTTATGGCATTAAAAACTCCCTGCAGCAAAACTGTTATTTGGAGAAATAATATGTTAGCCATTATTGGCGATTATTGTCACATCCCAAGACATAATGGTCAGCTAGCCAGAGACCAGATGTTCAAGGGAAAGAAACATAATATGGGTACGTTTTGATTGAGATGAAGAACTATAAATGCCAAGAAACATTAAGATATTCACTTGAGGTGGGTGTAATGAGGAATTTGAAGAGCATTACTTCCCAGAGAACCTTAGGGGTGGGTTGCTAGGTGCCCTGCAGAAAGCTGGATCATGGAAGAGAAGTTGAAAACAGTGGAGATGGACATATATGGGGACAAGAGTTTAAAAGAAGCATTAATAAATTAAACTTCTCTCTTTAGCCTGACTTTGCCTGTCAAACTTCATCCTCACACAGAATGTTAGGTATTTTTTTTTTTCTTGAGGAAAACTGGCAGGCTGGATCTGAAAGACACAAAGGCAGTAAGCATGCAGTTATGGTTCCCCAGGTTGTCTGTGCTGGATGGTGAGCTCATACTTTCACACCTGTCTGCTTCCACCACCGTGCCTGTGGTTAGTGCTTCTGTATTGGCCCGCAACTCCTGGGTTCCAGACCCGAGATAGCCTCATTTGTCCTGAGCAGGGACCTACATTTCTGTGTGTCTGCTTCCCCAGGCTGCTTCTCAGACCTCTAACTTTGGACTGAATATTTTCCTGTGAGGGCTTGCTTTGAGTGTTCCTCTCCCAGGACTCTATATTGACTTCTCAGAGTTTCTCAGTATAATGAGTCTGTTCTTCTTCCTACCATCTAGCCTTTGTAGAACTTATAAAATACTTTCAAAACTATTTTCTCATTTAATCATTATAGCAAGGCTGTGAAACAGGAATGCATTTTTAAAAAATGTTTATTTATTTATTTTGAAAGAGAGAAAGAACAAATGTGTGCAAATGGGGAAGGGGCAGAGAGAGAAACAGAGAGAGAGAGAGAGAGAAGGGAGAGAGAGAATCTCAAGCAGGCTCCTTGCTGTCAGCACAGAGCCTGACACAGGGCACAAACCATGAAATCATGACATGAGCTGAAATCAAGAGTTAAAGATGCTTAACCTACTGAGCCACCCAAATGCCTCAGAAATACATTTTATAGATGAGGAAACTGGGTCCCTTTCACTTTAGGTTGACTTCTCTTTTCTCTTTGCCCGGACTTAATTATTGTTAATAGAATACTAACTGACTCTGATGATGCAGATAATGGCTCCTTGGGCCAGCTGCCAATTTAAAATGACTCAAATGGAAAACGACTAAAATAAGACTGGAATGTTCTAGAATACTCACAAAGCACAAATCTGTAGTCGTTAAAGCCACAGAAAGCTGGCCTATGTTGAGAAGGATTTAGCAGGGTATCATGATGGTGGAATAAAAGATGGTAATAGTGGGCACTCAAATGATATTGAGGAATTTTTCTCTAGAACATTCAAAGAATCGGGATGTGTCTTGAGTTGGCATTCTGGTCAAAGAGAGTTTGGTTTCAGTGAACTGTCATCTAAAGCTGAAATTAGCTTCCGTTATTTGCCAGGGTTTTAAATTCAGTCCAGCAAGTGACTCCAGGCTGTTTTGGCCAACATTACAAACTTACCACTCTTCCTCCATTGGGCTCGGGGCAGGAAGCAAGTGTGAAGCCAGCCTTTCTCTATCTGCTGGTTTTTGCATAAATGGGGATTGCAGCAATGATACAGAAAAAGACCAGGCATAGAAAGCCAGAGCAAAAATAGTACACTTAAAAAACTTAGTGGGTATTTTCTTGGTGATTTCACCTTTGAATCTAATTAAGTTCTCTCTAGGCTTTTAGGCAAACATAGCATTTTCTAAAATTACTCCAAAATTGCCATATTCATCAGCATTCTTCTCAAGTAAGTTGTATATATAGTATACATACATATACAAAATTATTTTATATACTGAAAAGTCCACATGTAACCATGTTTCCTGGTAAAGATTCTCCATGTGCTCTTTTGAGATTCCTTTTATACAAATACAATATCTTCCTTTTAATATTTGCCTGCAATTGCAGAGGGGATTGGATTTTTTTTTTTTTTTTTTTGAAAATACGATGCTGGGATTTCCCTGTACTTATGCATCCTTTGCATCTGAAGAGCACTTAATATCTTTCAGATTGTAATATATTTACATTGTTCTTGGCATTGCCATCCATTTGCTGGTTTGAGGCACAGAGGTCAAATTCATCTGAATTCCTTCACTATAAAATGGGATAATTAAAACTCAGAAAAATTAGGTGCTCTGAAGCATAATGAATCAGCAGCAAAGAGGAAGAGAGTTCATTTATTTAGGGCTTGCCATATACCAGATATAAGGGCTTTCTTACGTTATCTCATTCAGTCCTTACCACAACCCTGTGAGATAGGTATTATTCCTGCTTAACAGACAAGGGAACTGAGGCTCAAAGGGATTAAGTGATTTACTCAAGATCACACAGTTAAGTGGCAGAGCTGAATTATAATCTAAATCTATCTGTGTGAGAGCCCTCGTTTCTGCCACCATGCACGTGGCCTCTTAGATCTGAATCAGGACTCTACCAAGATTAAGTGTTTTCCTCAATCTGTCCTTTGGAATACACAATCCTTTAAGGCAACTCTCACAAATGATGTTCAATAGCAACCATGCTGTTGTCTGTTCCCTGGTGGTGTGTGCTAACTTTAATCTGGTTTCCAAGTTATGTGTTCCTTGCTTTTCTCTAGATTTACTCCAGAAATTGTGTAGAGGGAGCAATGGGAGTTGTGGTTTGCTAGGTCATTAATATCAAATCAGTGAGAAGTACTTTAATTTGTAATAGAGATACTAAGTGCTCTCCTGAAAGTGCACGGCTTTAGATTCCAGAGATAACTGTTATCTCTGATACATCTAGGTGGTAGTGCTTTCTGCGCCCTAACCCTTTCCTAGGACAACAGTCCCAGGGAGGAATTCTGGCTTCCAGAGCAATGCAATTTGGGTAACAATACAAGGGAAAGCAGTGAAACAGAAGCTTGTTTTGTTCACTTGGAATTGGACAGATTTTGAATCTGTATTTTCCCCAAATGGCCACAACTGTTTCTCCCACCCCTCACAACTCTTCTTAGGATGTGACACTAACAACCCCTCCCATTGAGAGGTGGGCTCTACAGTCACCCTCTGGAATCTAGACTGACTGCTGGCTATGGCAGAAGGGTGCTCTGTGGCGTCCACACTTAGATCATTAAAAGTGATCATTTCCTCCTGGTTCTTGTGGAATGCCCATCCTTGGAAATAAGTCCCCATGCTGCAATGAAGTACAAGCAACTCGTGGAGAAGCCCGCATGGACAGTTCCACGTGGAGAGGAACTACTTCACTTCCTCAGCTCTGGCTGAGCTTCCAACTGACAGCTAATGTCAACTTGCCAGGCAGGTGAGTGAGCCAACTCAGAAGCAGATGCCTAAAACCCTCAGGTGAGCCACCTCAGCTGATCTGTAGCCACCTCAGCTGATCTGGAGAAATACAAGCCTTCCCACAGTACCCTGCCCAACGTGTAGATGAATGAGTTCAATAAATGATTGGTTTTTGTTGTAAGCCACTAGATTTGGGGGAAATTTGCAAGTGGAGCAGTAAGCAAGGCATAGACATCAAAAATAATGGAACATCATTAAAAAGTAGATTCAGTATACAAACAGCTTTGATAGGTAAAGGCATACTCAGGTCTCATAAATTCCTACCATTAAACACAGAAGGAATTTTGAGTTAGTTCCTTGCCTTTAAAGATGAAATTTATACAGTTGTGTGTTTGGTACAAAATGTCCAGTAATCATGTCTAGTCAGAGAGTTTATTCCTTTGAAAAGTGCAACATATACTGAATAGGCCATGGGCTCAGGAGAAAGAGAATTCTAAGAAGATAGAAGAAAAGGAAAACGTTGATAATATGGCATGAGATTTGCATGTGCATAAATGCAACAGTAATGAGAATGTCATTTGGGGATTATATCATTCTGTCTTTTTAAAAACTCAAAGATATTACACAAGTTGTTTAGTACAGCAACATTAGCAACATTAGAAACTAAGTTTTTTTTGTTGTTGGTGTTATTGTTTTGTTTTGTTTTTATTACATTACCAGCAATCCTGTGGTAACTTTTCATAGTTAGAAGTTGTTGCTCCAAAACGTTGTTCTATTTTGGCCCATTCCTTTTCGCCTTTCCTCAAATGGATCCTTTCACTTCCACTTCTCCATCCTTCCTGGTTTCCAAGACTCTAGTCAATTTTTATTACATTACAGCTAAAATAATCCTCAAGTCATTCCAACCACTGTGTTGATATTATTCATTGATTTCCTGTGAAATGTCCTCACCATTTCTCACATTTATTGTAATAATAATAAGTATTTATTGAAGGCTTACTATGGCCCACGTATCTTGAGTGGTCTTCCAGGTTCTTATTCCTCTCTGCTTCTCTGTTTTTATCACCTAAACTTAAATTCCTTATTTTGTAACCTCCATTCTTCTCTTGTAACCAGTCTTCCCTTACATCACCCAGTGGTTTTCCTTTTAACCCCCAAGTGTATTTTTAAAATGTTGTTTTAAATTGAATTCTATTTAATTCTATTTAGAGCCCTCCCAGGTAGCCATCTCAGACTTACTAGCCCCCTTTATTCAATCCTCTAGCATAGTTCTTCCTGTTTGCTTCTTTCCTACATAGTCTGGCAATTACTGGAATCATGCAGTAATTCATCTTGTTTGTCTTGTCTCTCCAAGAAGAATTTAAATTTAAATTATATTTCCTCAAAAAGAGTCTATTGGTTTATATTCTTCTCATTTGTTCTGTAATGTGGTCAATGACAAAAGCATGTGACAAATACTTAACAAAATGGAAAAACAAATGTCTTTATGATTAATACGTTGAATTTGCAAGTGAGGGCTATTCTACATACAAGAAAATAGATTATGGATATTAGAAATGGGTGTGATATAAATGCATTCATTTTAACACATCTTACTTCTTATTAACATATTTAAGTGTGGGTTGTTCTGAACGCTTCAATATTGTAAGGCATCTGGAGAAGAAGGGATCTATAAAAACCCTTTAAAAGGTAGATCAATAGAAGATGCGGTACTTAAATGTTTAAATTCTAGAATAGTTACCAATCTCTTTAGACTTTCTCATCAATAAAATATGCAGATTTACATGAATATGTTATTTGGAAATTATCAGTAATAAGATACTGCAGAACTATGAGCTCATGGAGGTTATAAACCGGTTATTTTCCATCACTTATAGATGTGGCTCACATAATTATCCTTCCTCACGTTTCACCTTATGTATTCTCATATATTAGAGGGCTTCCCAACAATCTTCCTGTTTCCTTCTCATTATGTAGAGTTGCTTTTCTGTGTTGCTGAAAATGGAGTTGAAAAGAGGACAAGCATTGTCAGCTGGTGATGTTAATTGCCTCCCACAGCTGGAAAAATGAGGCAGAGATGGGTGCTCAGCATATGCTTAATGCTAAACCCCTCCTCCTTCATCCAAATGGGTTACAGAATTCCTGCTAATGGTCAACACCCCAACTTGGAAAACCATGAGTCAAAACACACCTATTGCTTGTTATCTAGTGAAAGGGACACTTTGAGAGCAGAACCAAAAATAAAGAATGTTGAACTAGCTGTGTTCTTCAATTTCTTGCATAACTGAGACAACTGGTTTCTTTTGTTGTGGCACAAAGGGAAGCCCAGATTTCACAGTAGCTTTTCTTAGGATGGGTCCCTCTGCTATGAGAGTGGAGAACTGTGTGAGCCCCAGGTCAGCTTTTGTCAGGTGGCTTTCTACTGTGGCCAGAGTAACACTACTGTAGCTCATCGGGTAGCTCATCTGGAGGCAGAGGCAAGAGATTCCAAGTCAGTGTAATCTGCCTTGGACCAGGAATTGTAGTATTGATATGATATCAGGGGAGGACTAGATGTAATAAAGGCTGATTGATTGACACTTTGTCCTTATGCCACATCATAATTCATGTAGTTTAGTTAGTTCTGATGGGTACCTAAGCATAATCATTTAAAACTCCACTCTCCAATATGGTAACTACTAGCCAGCTGTGCTACTACTGAGCAGTTGAAATGTAGCAAGTTTAAAATGAAATGTGCTGAGGCAGCCGGGTGGCTCAGTTGGTTAAGCGTATGACTTCAGCTCAGGTCATGAACTCATGGTTTGTGAGATGGAGCCCTGTGACGGGCTCTGTGCTGACAGCTCGGAGCCTGGAGCCTGCTTCAGATTCTGTGTTTCCCTCTCTCTCTGCCCATCCCCCATCGTGCTCTGTCTCTCAAAAATAAATATTCAAAAATATATAAATAAAATGAGATGTGCTATAAGCAATGACTTAGTTCAAAGAATGGATGTGATATAATTTTTAATAATGAATGAGTGTTAAAATAATATTTTAGATATACTGAAGTAAATAACAGGTATCAGGAGAATTAAATATTCACCTGTTTCTTTTTTGCACTTTTAAAGTGTGGCTACTAGAAAATTGAAAGTAATATATGTAGCTCACATTTTATTTAATGGGCAATGCTGGTTTGGAGATTTCTAGTAAGGCAGACCTGGCTTTCACTCCTGGCTTTGATCCACTGAAGTTACTTGATTTCTCTAAGTCATAGATTCCTTCTTGCATAATAATAGTACTTAGCAGGGGTGCCTGGGTGGCTCAATTGGGTGAGTGTCTGACTTGGGCTCAGCTCATGATCTTATGGTTTTTGGGTTCCAGCCCCATGTTGGGCTCGCTGCTGACAGCACAGAGCTCCCTTCAGATCCTCTGTCCCCTCTCTCTCTGCCCCTCCCCCACTCAAGCTCAGGCTCTCTCTCAAAAAAATAAATAAAGTTTAAAAAAAAAATAATAATCACCATACTGTTTTTGTGAAGATTAATTGAGATAATGTTAGTAAGGCACTTGGCAAATTAACTGGTACAACATAAATAATGAATAAATGTTTAAATAAGAGCCTAAGGCTAATATTCCAGAAATCTAGATTCTCTTTTGATCACTAACCATTCATGTGTCATTGAAGGAGTCACTCATTCTCTCTGGCTCTCAATTTACTTATGTATAGAACTATAGGTTTCTATAAAATACTTTAAATTGATTCATTCAAAATATTTTGTCTCTCACAGTTCCAAGAACTAAGTTTATCAGTGTGGTGGCTAAGATGTGTGTTGCTTAAAGGAAGACCAAACAATGAATAAGATATTGTAGTAGAATTCCAGTTCTGTCTGCTCAGTTTGCTCAGTTCCCCTTTCTGGAGACTTCTTTCTCTGCCATGCCCTTATAGTCAGAGCACCATGTTGATATGACAGGTCTGTCCCCTGGTCACAGTTGATTGGTAGAGGAGTGGGCATCTGTCTTTCCTGGGAACTGCGTTTGAGACAAGGAAATTCTAAATCGATGTGGCTTATTCTTGAGTGGAGGTGATGTTAACTGGAGAGTTATCAGTAATGTCCATTTCTAATTCTGTGAACTGGGAAATAGAGTTAGTCTATGGTATCAGCAAAGAATGAAGCAGATGCACAGAGAAGCAGAAACAAGAGGTAAAAAAAAAAAAACAAAAAAAACAGGACCTCTTGGTTCCTTATGATGTTCCAGTCCTGCATTCAACTCATTCCTGAAAATGGGCTGCATCCATTCCTTATATAGTGGGAGCTATGCCCAGGCACTTAAAACAAAACAAAACAAAACAAAACAAAACAAAACAAAAGTCTCTTTGCTGATGTTATTTCAAATAGATTCCTTTATTGACAACCTAAAAAGTTTTAAGTCACTTGGACGTGGTCCTTATTATCTAAGCTCATGGTCTAATGGGGGAAACAGGCTCACAAACCAGTCACTTAATACACTGCAAGATGTTACAAGAGACCACAGTGAGAAAACAAGATGACTGGTGGACCTGGGGAAGGTGTCACACCAAAAGTAGTATTTTAGGTGAGTCTTAGGAGAATGAAGGGGCTTTTCCAGAAGCAGAAGGAAGGGAGGACATTTCCAGGCAAAAGCAAATATAGAAACAGAGTATGAAAAAGAGTGTTCCACTGAGGAGATAACAAGGAGATTGATTACTGGATAAAAGGATCTATTGGGATCTTTCAGGATCTCAATTTACTTTTAATTCTAAGAATTCCTTAGGAATATATAGGACAAAAAGGTAGGGGGACAAACAGTGACCTTGGAGTAAGGACACTTGGCACTTGTCCCAGCCCTGACATGGATTAACTGTATCGCTTTGGGTAATTTGTATCACATCTTTAGGAACCGTTTTCCTCATTTAGAAAATGAAAAGATGGATACATTATCTCAGTGGTCCCTTTTAGCTCAAAATTCTGTGATGCTGTAAAAAATCAAATACAAAACTTTGTCACTGCTGACAAAGCATTTCTACTGGATTTGACTGGGGCAGTGATTTAATTTAGATATGTTTCCTTTCCTGTCAAAACAGTGCGATACGATATATGCCACATCAAAGAAGTCTTGGCCCAAAGACTTATTTCATAAACTAGGGAATTATGAAAGTGAATTTCAATAACTAGCCTCATCCCTGAGCCTAACATAGTTCTCACACTTTACTTTGTCCACCTGTGCAATGGGCCCAAAGACATTTATCATATATCTGGGTATTACCAAGACAATGAATGGTTGAGTTCCTTGGAAGAAAAAAAATGACTCCTATCTGACTATGAAAAACAAAAAGCATTTCCCATGAGGATGTCTCTGAGAATGCTTTTATAAAAATTATAGTTATTTAAAACTACCATACAAGATGGTAATAGGAATGGCAGACATGCAAAAAATCACATGCTTCCAAGTACAGTGTATTTCTTTCATGTGTATCCTTTATATTCCCTTCTACTTGTCTGTGGATATCACTAAAGGGAATTCTTATTCTTTTTTTCACTACACACCTGGATGGTCTTTTGACAGCTTAGTCTTTGAGGCTTCCTCTGTTTACAGCCAAGGACAAATACTCCACGGGAACAAGCAATACACATGCTCTTTGCTGGACACAATTATTATCAGGCATGGGTGTAATTGCTATGTGGACTGGGTTCCTAGCCAAGAGAATGGGGATTACAGGCATAGGCGAGGTTGAATAATAATTACAATCACGACCATGAGTAGGAGGAAGAGTAGAAAAGGGAAGCAGCACATATCTGTGACTATTATATGTCTAGCTCTATGTTTACTACGTTCTTGTGAGATCTCTCTCAAAATATATAGATGCTGAAGTATGGGTTTCACTGTTGGTAAAGTACTATGTTTCTTGATTATCATAACCAAGAAATCAACTAGAATCCGATGGTTTATGGTGAAATTTCCTGGTACACAAATCCTATTCTTATCAGCAGTGTCCCCAAGTTGTAAGGTGATGTGTCCATGTACATTGTTTCATCTTCTGATAACTGAAATGTTAAGTGTGCCATAACGTCCTGTCCCCACGATGCCAGGTAATTGAGCCACAAGTGTGAAAGCTTCCCAGCCTGTCATACTTTAAGCTTTTTCAAAGCATATTTTCATGTTATTACGTATTACAATTTATTATTTTTATCAGAGTGAATCTTACCAGACAAATCTTTTGGTTAGTGTTCATAGTAGAGATGATCTATATAGTATAACTAGCTTTGATAATATGGACAAAAACTTGGAAAGCATTTGAGAATTTAAGAGACTAAATTTAGAGACCAAATACATACAAGTATGACTAACTGGTAAGTGGCATACTTCACAAATGTGGTTTTTACCAGGGTTATCAAAGTATGGAAAGATACAAAATCTGAAGCAAAGTTTAGATAAACAGTGGGCAATATTCACAGAAGAGAAACACTTCTAGAAGTGTTAGAAGCAAAATACAAGGCCTGATTGAAGAAAACAATTGTTATGCTTCCATTTGTGTTATGATGTGATCTGTAGATAACAAATACTCTTAGCCACCTGTGCGTGGTTGATACAAACAGCACTTTAAAAATCTGTATGAAAGATTTAGATATTTGTTTTAGATGGCTTTAGTTGGTTTTAGTTTCCTAAAGATGAACTACTGATGTTATAAGTTTGGAAAGGTTTCTGGGAAGACGTTAAAAGTTGACAGTCCTTCAATTGGTAAGGAAGGAAATCTATACTGTGCCAGATAATACACTACTATTTCAATATACATTAGTTTGTTAAGTTCAGATTGGTTAAGTTGCCAAACAATTACCCAGTCAGTAAGCAACAGAATCAAAATTCTGAATCCACGTCCAGCTGACGTTCCTTATATTTGGGAGGGGAAGGCAATTCTTATTGAAGGACTTCTAAAATCAGTAGCCATAGTTATTCTACTATATCATAATGAATTTTTAAAATATGCCTTTTAAGGTTGCTGATATATATGTTTATGAATTTCTAATTACTCTCCTGTCTCCCACCATTCCTAATACTCCACCCAAAACTATCAGGGTTCTCAAAGCATGGGATAGGAGCCAATCAACGTTCATTATCCACTTCATGCAGCCAATGGCACACAGAAAAAACAAAGTGTAGACAGTAGAACTAGGACAGCAAGTAAGCTTACTGTAAGGAGAAACTGCTTAAAAAAAAAACCCGAAGGAACTTTAACAATCTGTTGCCACTAGATATATAATATTCTCTTTGCTGAAAAGAAATTGTCAGGAAAACAAGAGAAGGGACTCTTGTATTGGTAGAAGTTTGGCTTAATGGCATCTAACACATTTGCCAACTCAGTGAATTAGGGAAAGAGATTAATCACTATGAAAGATTATAAAAGCACAACACTTTACAATTTTGAGCCTCCTCATCTACCATTTTCCCTACTGGTCACCCTACTGCCCATCCAAAGTCATAAGTGAACAACTGCTGAGTAGCACTGAACTTAAGACATGAGAGGTCTGCAGGCCACAGGGGACTACTGATTTTTTTGAATATCACAAACAATATCCAAGTATCACAAACTTTATTCACAATAATTATGATGCCTCAGGCATTGATATAAGTGCTGGGTGAAACAAAAATGAGCCTTCCAGTGTTCATGATCTAGTAAGGAAGACAGACATGAATAACCAATGGAAAGAAATCATGTTTTTACAGGGCTCAAGTGGAGAAGGCAGTAAAATCTTAATTCTCAGACTATATCTACAAAACTTCTTAATTCCAGGAATGCCAGGAGCACTAAGCCTCAGTTTTTTTTCTCTGTGCAATGCTCATGGTGATGGTAACTTTTTTTTGCCAAATTACTGTGTTGCAAAATACAACCATATTATTTAATATAGTACTTTCTGTAGTCTTTATCAAGAGGAAAGAATTTGGTCTCAGGTGAAAAAAATGGAAGAGAAGGAAACTATCAAACAAAGTTTTAGAAATAATCATTCAAATACTTCCTAAATAGTGTTTCAATATTCAATTTAAAATGTAAAGTCCTTATTGATAATTTTAGAACTACAAGTATATTCGTTAAACCCCTTTGTTGCACAGATGATAGAGACCCAGAAAAATCAAGAGAATTGCTAAAGGCCACCCAGCTAATGAGTGGCTGAGCCAGGCTTGGTTCGATTCAGACCTGACGCTTGTCACAGTGTCCAGATGTCTGATTTCCTGTCTCAGGGTACTAGGATTGACTTGCTTTGCCAGATTCAAAATGGAAAAATGAGTATGGCAACAAATGTTTACATCGGTATTTTTATGTTCTCTTAGTTTCTTTTTAAATTTCATTTTTTTTCATGTAACACATTGACAGCTAAGTAAAGTGTGATGCATCTAGAAAATAATCACTAAGTGTTACTATATATAAGCACATCTCTATAGAATTTTGTTAGTGAATGTGTGATCAGGTACCTACTAACAGTTGTTAGCAAAATAAGGAAAAAATATTAACTGAATCCTATATTATATAATATCTTTGAGGTTATCCAGATTTATTTCTGTGACTATAAATATATTCATATAGATTATCATGTATTCTTAAATTGGATTTCCTTAGTCTTTGCAGGTGGAGGTCAATAAAGGAGTAAATTTAAATCTAAATCATGACATTTCTAGACAATATAACATAATGAATAATATATTGAATAAATATACATATAATATTCCTACCTTCATCTCTTATTTTGATTGGTTTGTTCTTGATCATACCTGAATGAATTTACTGGTTCCCCAAATCCAAGTAGAAAATTTCTTATTTTGGGTCCATCTTCCTCGAGCAGCTGTGGTAAACCTTTCTCCTGATGCAGAAAACACACATAAGACAACATTAATATTAGTGACACACTCCCAATAAGCAAATTCCCCAAAGGTTAGGTGAAACTCTACCACTGTTTTCTCATGTTCAAGAAAGCATTATCTGCATGAAAGTTATATTTTTTAAACATTTCTTTTTTAAGTTTATTTATTTTTGAGAGACAGAGAGAGCAAGACAGAGTGTGCATGGGGGTGGGAGAGAGAGAGAATCCCAAGCAGGCTCTGCACTGTCAGCATGGAGCCTGATGGCGGGGCTCAAACTCTTGAACTATGTATGAGATCATGACCAGAGCCAAAGTCGGACGCTTAACTGACTGAGCCACCCAGGTGCCCTAAGGTTGTATTTTTAAGTGGGAAATTAAACTCTATTATCTATCTATCATCTATCAATCAATCAATCAATCATCATCTATCATTAAATTCAGAACAAATGGCGAGCAGGCTTGAATATTCCCTGAATAGACAAAACCAGTTTAATCATACAAAGCTTAATCTAGTTTATTTTTCAAGGCCAGCTTGACCTGTGTTATTGCTTGCTTATGCCTCTGAAAATCATACACAAAACTTAAACTTTTTTCCAAGGTTGATATGAGATAACCACTGATAAATTCCCTATCATTTAAGGAAACTCTGATATAATAACAAATCACTGTAAAGAATAAACAGTCATTGCTTCCTTGCCATACAAGTGGCTTTGTGACAATGTTGTAGGATTTTTTTACCCTAATATCCAGGGTTCTTTTTCTTGTTACTTGGAAGAATGAAGAGGTGGACACAAATTAAAATGAGCAGCAGGCAAAGTTTATTAGGGTATAAGGTTAGACAGTAAGAATAGTATGAAAGCTCTCTTTACAAAGAGGGGCCATTTGAAAGTGAATACCCACGACTATAGGCAAGTGTCCTTGTTTTATAAGGTTCTGGCCAGCACGCCTTTCCCTCCCCTTGTTCCTTCTTAGGTTCTACACTTACTGGCTGGATAACTCTAGGTGCTAGGTCATCATACCTGATTGGCTTGACTCCACTGTGTGAGAAGTCAGACTGGTCATAGTGTCCCTCGTATGACATAAATTTTATGGTTTACTTTTTTTAGTTAGGTATTTTAATTGTCAAATTCCTGAGGGGCTCCTGAGAGGGAGTAGGAGGTATCTGTTACATTCTTAAGAGGAACCTTACCCCCAAGGGGGTTTGCTATAGTCAACACTCCCAGCATTTTTCCAAAATATGTGTTTTTCCCCACCCAGAAACCTCAGGTCCTAACCTTTCCCTCTCTGCCTATTTTATCCTACCTTTTCCCTACCATAACAATATACTCCTGAACATCATTGCATATTTTGGTTTGAGTGCTCCGTTTTGCAAACCATCATTTTGGTGTGTAAATGATTAATTTTTACTAATCACTACTTCAGTAATTCATTGGTTTTACATCTGCTATTTGCAAACTTCTATCATCATCTTTCTATCTATCTATCTATCTATCTAATCTATCTAAACATCCATTCATCCATCCATCCATCCACTCACCCATCCATCTCTCTCTATCATTTTCAAACATTAGCATATGAGCTACTCTCAGTAACTTGCTTCAGAAGTGATTAACTACCTCAAGCTATCAAGACAACATTGTTTGGGATTACTTCATTTTTTTAAAATATAATTTATTGTCAAATTGTTTTTCATACAACACGCAGTGCTCATCCTGGGATTACTTCAATCTCAGGGGGAGGGAATACAGACATACATGAAGTGCAATGGATTAGCCACTGAAGTGACCATGTGACCTTCTGATGGCCAGCTCTACCAAGAACATTTGTATTATCTGGCATTTCCTGGACTAGAGATCACAGACCATGTGAAGATATTTGACAAACCATCATTTTTTTGGTCTGTATTTTAAAATCTATATGTATGGATCAATATTCAAAACTTTTTAGGGTCACATTTCTATGAATTAATCTAGTGTTTATGTGTGTGTGTGTCTGTGATGGGAGTAATGACAAATATCATCACTTCATTTATTTTCTGGTTGATTCAAAGAGTCTTTAGTCCCTGGGCATGCTGCAGATCACACTAAAGCACACCTGTATACAATTAGGGGGACCACCTATGTCATTAGCTAGACTTGGTAGAGGTCCAACTTGGCCACCTCCCAGCAGCGTAACTTGTTATCTACTTCCTTATTAGGAAAATGAGGACGAGTATTATGAGGACTGAAAGAAATGATGTGTTTGAAGTACTCCCCAAATTCCTGGCACACAGTATGCACTTTATAACAGTAATAACAACAACAAATTATATTCTATTAACTCATACCAGGATGCAGTCATCAAGGCTACCAAACAATGATTTTAGATTTTTCCCTATTTTCTTCTCCACAAAAAGTGAGAAGTTCAAAGCGCAGGGTGCCACAGTCAAGTGTTGCTGTCTCCTGCCTGACTAAAGAGACTGTCGTGTAAATTCCAAAAGAAATTTCAAGGGATGTTCTTCTAAAAGCAAACTAGCTTCTGTGGGCCCCATCTGACGAAGTCATGGACACACAAAATTCCCCTTTCTATAATACTGCTTTGCTATATTGATTGCTTTTACTAGCTTAAGCTTTTTGAGTCTGTTACTCTTTCATAAATGTTGTTAGTGTTTGGTGTACTAGATGTTAAATGGATAGTACAGTATATTGATTCTGAATCTAATTTTGGTTTCCAGGGTATTGAGGATAACTGAATCTGGCATTTAGAGCATTCCGATGCTGCATGAGAATTTTCAAAAATATTTTTGTCTGGAAAAAAAAGACATTATAAGCACATTTAAAGAGTGCCTAGTAAAATTAAGTCTATGCAATTTTTTTGTTATTGGAGATATCATTAGGCAGCATTGGAGAACTAAATTTATTCCGATAATCATTACAATGATGAAAAAATTCCTTGCTTCAATAATTGATTTATGCTTCATTTAAATGGACAGAGTAGTTCCAATATAATTTCTTATTAACTCTAATGACGAATTTTAAAGTAGCATGACTCTGAAATAAAGATGAAAATTCTCCATACAACTTATTGCATTTAAATGGATTTAATATTTAATATTTAAAAAATCATTTGATGTAAATAGCCATCATGAATCACTGCAAATATACTAAGATGTAATTAAATGCTTTCTTCTTTTTAAATGCATCTACTTGTTTCATTATAAATTATTTTTGTTCTCTTTCTTCTTTTAAGCTGTGGCATTACTTTCGAAATTATTCTTAATTATGAAATCACATCAATGCTAAAATTTAGCACATTTCTAAAAATATGTCCTCTTAGGCAAATTCAAAATGATTGAATTATTGCTTAACATTTGCCTTTATCCTGAAATTGTTTAAACCATGTTAGTAAACACTCAAATTTCTAAGACAGAAATCTGCTTTTTCCTCTTCAGAGGGGGGCAAGATCCTGTGCTTACAAAGCTTTCAGTGGATAAATTGTGCACACAGAGAAACTACTCTGTGACCTTGCTCTGTACTTGAAACTTTCCAGTGTGACAGTATATGTCATCAACTGGAAGTACAGACAAGATTAATATAGTTCCTATTGGCTACATCCAGAAATCAGGCCCTTAGGAGCTCAGTGGTTGGAGCAGCTTCCTAGCAGTTCTAGGGTCTGTTCTGAAATACCGTGGAATTAGGAGGTCATGTAGAATTATTTCAGGTGTGGTCCCCATCAGAAGTGTGGGTAGTGTGGGCTGTTAGCAGATTCCCTTTGGCCCTTAAGAATGTGACCAATCACACACACACACCACAAACACCAACTAATCAGAACAAATTAGAATCGTGAGGCATTATCTAATCCATACTCCATAAAAAAATAAATGTATTTTGAATATGCTATAAGGTGTCAGCAGAGAAGCATACCTGCCTGATTTCACCCTGAAGCATCGAGGACTAGGTAAAGTCCTGAAAAAGGAGCCAAAAGACTTAGTTTAAGTTCAGTAACTTGAGAGGGAGTCACCTTTTCTTCCATTTTCTTATCTGTTACAAAAGAGTGTTTTCAGAGAATGGCCACATAACCTAACGCGGGTTAAAATTAGGATGGTTATATTTTTTTAATCATGTAAACCAGGACACTTTGAGACTGAAGGAGGGACATACTGATAAATATACTGAGATAACATGCAGGACTATCTTGACAAACAGAGGATACATTCATTCTAGGTACAGAAATTTTAAAACTAGAAAGCACGGTTCAATTATATGATATGATAATATAATGGTAGTGGTGACGGGATCTGAAGTCCACCTTCCAAACCCAATTTGACAAGTATACTAAGCTTTTCTGTGACATCATGGGAGGGAAATTCATTGAAGTTTACAATGGTTTACAAAGGAATATATGTATTCACCAAGTAGGTATTTGGAAGTAGGTATTTCTGAAAAAGAATTTCTTGACCAAACTTTTTAGAAATTTATGTCTCAAAGTCATATAGAATAGTTTTTGTTTTAAAGATTGATCTATACTATTTCTAAAGTAATAATAAACAAAGTTCCTTTCTCAATTTTTCCTTTCTTTAAACCAGCCTTTCAAATCAGAAATGATGGATGAGGATATCTTTGTACTTTCCCAGTTTAATAGAGCTCATAGAAAAAAAAAGTTTGTATGCTATTTTTCAAGGTTATTATCATAGTTATTATTAATTTTGGCCAAGAAAATGAATCTATTGAGTTGAATAATCTTGATGTTTAACTAGAGAAAATAATTTTTCATTACCAAACTTTCTTCTGTCTCTGTTGTGCTTGGAGAAGAGAGAATAAAGAGGATAAAAATGCTATATTTTTGCAATTGTTTGATATACTTCCAAAAACAAAATTTTTTAATATAATTCGAGAAATGGAAAGTATTATTTACTGCAGTTTGTAGTATTTAATCAACATTGTGCAATGTGAAAAATTCAGATCAGCTACAGTGAAGCTGGCTTTTTATTTTTCAACAAAGCTACTATAAAAGAAGATTTTTATTCTTTTATGACATTATAGTATTAAATTAAAATGTTAGAATCAGTGGTATCAGGAAATTTTACTGGCTAACTTATTATAAGACCTATACTCCTAAGAATCCATAGGTGGCCTAAATTTAGGATTATCTATTTGACATAAGGAACATACTAGTTTCTTATCACATAGTGGAGGATGATGTCAATAGGAAAATTGCCTTAGCATATACTGAGCAAAGACTAGCAAGAATAAATTACATTACCAAATACAAGAGAGATGACATTCATCTTCTTGATTCTAAACCACAAATTTAATAACAGTTTTGGCATTGCAGATTCCTTTTTACTATAAAAATTAAAAATCATTTAAAGTAATATACAAAAGAAAGACTAAGTTTATTTATTAAAAAAAAATTTTTTTAACATTTAATCATTTTTGAGAGACAGAGTATGAGATGCAGAGGGGCAGAGAGAGAGGGAGACACAGAATCTGAAGCAGGCTCCAGGTTCTGAGCTCTCAGCACAGAGGTGGATGTAAGGCTTGAACTCAGAACCACAAGATCATGACCTGAGCTGAAGTCAGATGTTTAACCCACTGAGCCACCCAGGTGCCCCTAGAAAGACTAAGTTTAGAATTCAAGAAACTCTTTCTGTTAACTTCTAGGACTCAATTTTTCTTCTGAAAAAGCCATATCTAAAAACATGGCTACAGGTGTTAAGAGTTGTCACCTGAATTGTGTAAACACTGTTATTGGTCAATCTAGAAAAGGCATCATCATTGATATTTGAAACTGGATTAGAAATTCCACACTTTTAAAAAGGAGGTGGTTATAGTAAACCATACATTTTATAAGTAGGTACTATTTTGTAATTAGGGTACCCTGGGTAACTAAAAAATGGCTTATACTTTTTGAAACTTGTTCTCCAAAATAAATCACATACCATATATATTAGAACTTATCATCTCATGTTGTTTTTGAAAAAAGAATAAAGCATCTGCATTTTAAAGTATGTTTAAATTATAAAGGATAGAGGATACAGGCATAGTTTTGTGACTTCAGTAACCCTTGAAGATTTTGTTTACATTCAGAAGAAGTCATAAAAAAGGTGGATTTTACAATTTTTTTCCTAACTTCAGCTTCATTTTGCCATCCATTCATATACACAGTGATACGTATCTTATAATTTTTTCACATAACTATAAATTTGGATACAGAAACACAGCACATATTTAGAATAGGTTTTATTCACAGATTGTATTTTTCATATTTTTCTGCTCTTAATTTTTTTCTGTTCTTAATTTTAAAAGCAGAAAGGTTCAACATCTCATAGTTGGAATACTAATAACACTAAGATAATATTAAATTTGCTTTCTATAGGTAGCCCTTTATTTAAAAAAAATATGTGAAAGTTGTGAGGAAAAATTTAAATTGTTAGACAGCAGTGAATACAGATTCACAGCCTTCTCCACAAACCATTACATATCAGCTAGCATTTATTGAGTATTTACCAATTCCTGGCACTCTGTTCACTGTTTTCTCAGTAAGGATCCAGTTGTTTCTTGCCCAACTTTATAAGGTTGATCCAACTATTATTCTTTTTTAAATTTCTTGTAACATTTATTCATTCTTGAGAGACAGAGAGAGACAGAGTGCAAGCTGGGGAGGGGGCAGAGAGAGGGAGAGACAGAATCCTAAGCAGGCTCCAGGCTCTGAGCTGTCAGCACAGAGCCTGACTCAGGGCTTGAACTCACAAACCGTGAGACCAAAGTTGGATGCTTAACCAAGTGAGCCACCCAGGCACCCCCGACTATTATTCTTTAACAGATTTAGACATTAAGACTCAGAGAGGTTAAATAACTTGCTCAAGCCCCACATGCATTAAATGTTGGAGCTTGCACTAATTCTAATGCCTGAGCATTTGACTACAGTAGAAGCCATCTTATGAAACCGAATTAGGGCCAGGAAGCAATCAATTAAAAGAAAACATTTTAGGAGAAGAATCATACATAGAAAGTTACAGACATATATGCCTAAGTTCCTCTAACCCATACTGCATTGTTCACATTTTTGAGTTTCAGTACCTTTAAGTGGTACAAAAACACTTGTAAAAGAAATGTAAATAAATTTCTATTCTAGACTTTTACAAATTCTGTTTCTAATGTTTTATAGTTGTCTCATCCACACTTAAATGCACAGCAATTACCTTTTGTAAAAACCAATTCATCTTTATCCAGTTTAACACATTCATTGTTTTGATTTTGAGAATGACTTTCTTTACATAGTTGTATTTAATTATTTCATGTATTTATTTAGTTATGAAACTACAATAACCACTATGGCTTAAATAGGATTAGAGACGAAAATAATATGCCTTAGGAATTATACAACTCAACTGGCATTCAACACATGGACATTAGTTTGTATGTTTTTAAAAAATAATGAAGACTCTCCATTTTCTTTCTCGCTGCAGTTGGGCTGTGCAAGCCCTTGTTCTTTATGTAGTATTCTTAGAATATCTCTGAATGAAAGAAGTTGTATAAATGCAAAGTAGGAAAAAGGCAATCTCAAGATTACAAGCTGCCCCAGTGTGATAATACATAATCTAAGTATTATGATTATGAATAACATGTGCTCTTTAAAATGTATGTATATATAACTATATATATATACATATACATGTGTCTCTGTATATATATGTACTTTCATGCTTAGATTTTAAATATTTGGGGCAATTTTTATGTGCTTTTATACTTTCCTAAAAGTCTTCTATTCAAGCATTAAAAGCATGCTGCAAAAGCATTAAGGGCTAAAAAACATAATCAAGTGAATTATGTTTCTTCATTCTAACCATGATATTCTTGAAGATAAAAATATTTAGCAGCCTAATACAGAGCAATCTTTGTCATATATTACATTAAAATGATGTGATAGTTAAAACACATTTTAACAAAGGTATATATTTTTGAATTGATAAAATAATTTGAAATATGTCAACTCAAAACACATAATGCTGATTACGTTAGTGAAATAAAACAGAGACACATTTATTTTAATAAGAGAATGCCAGGCCTGAAGTCACACCTTCCCGTGCATCTAACAGTATTCTCATTTTATCATATTTTAAAAATCCACACCTCATATTCTTCTGTTACCTTATATGGATGGTGCTAATGACACACGTAGTAAACCTTCTCTTAGCTTTGTAGTTGAATAGGATTTGTTTAATTTCAGCTGTCAAATAATGTGAAGAAAAAAAAACCAACACTGTGGTAACCCTAGGAGTTAAAATATGTTAGGATTATGAAAGTAAATGTTTCACAAACAGCAATAATTTATTGATCACATTCTTGGCCAGCATAAAATTAAAAGTGCAGAGTGTGCTGATTTGGGAAGCCTGATGACTACACTTTTTGGGTGCTTAAAACAAAATTTAAAAGTGTCTTTTTAAAGCAGGTGAAAGGAAATAAAAGGTTGGGAATGGTGCCTATTTTTCTGACTATATGTCAACAGGGATCATTCTCTATGATGTTTCACAAAATCCTTTTTCAGTGAATTATTTTTTACAATTATTTTTAAATTTTATTTATTTATTTTGAGAGAGAGAGAGAGAGAGAGAGAGAATGTGTGAGAGAGCAGGGGAGGGGCAGAGAGAGGGAGAGAGAGAGAACCCCAAGAGAGAAAACCCACTATCAGCACAGAACCCTACTCAGGGCTCTGTCTCCTGAACCGTGAGATCGGGACCTGAAACAAAATAGAGTCTGATGCTTAACCAATGGAGCCGCACAGGAGCCCCCTTTTCAGTGATTTAAATGACAACAGAAACCTCTATGTTTAATCATGAAAGCAATAAAGGTGTGAATAAAGTAAAATACTCTCCCTTGTCCTTTCTTTTTAGTTCTAGTCCCTTGAATATACAGTATAAATGATTTGCTGTGCTTATCAACTGATGAGTGTTCCAAGTCGTGTCCTCCATTGGAAACTACCTCACCCAAGTTTGCACCTCTTCCCCGGGTTTGGCTAATCACTGACTCATGTGAGGATACAAAATCCCCTCTGCCTCAAGTTTGGACAACTCTGAAGGTTTCCTTGGAGCGCAAGGATTTTCTCATGAATTTGATGAGGCCTCAAGGGCAAGTTTATTTTGGTCAGCTTGTCCCCCTGCCCACTGCTGCATCCCTCACTTCCTTAGGACTGGATCTTAGAAGGGTATCTACCAGGAGCTCACCCCAATGAACCTTCTGCTTGCAACATCTTGTTCAGAGAGCTCAAGCTAAAACAACATGAATGTTTATGTGAACTGGCATGTTAATAAATGCAGAGAAAAAGGTACCAAAAAAGATACAGAGCAAAACGTTTATACTACATAATCAAGGGTATATAGGAGCAGAAAAGTCTCTGGCAGAATGTGTACCAGACTGCAGATGATAGCAGCTGCCTATAGGGCATGGATTTGGACCAAGGGGAGAGAAAGAGTTTCATTCCTTACTCTTTACATTTTGAAAAAGACTGAGAAAAAGTAATGATGGAGCTATAAATGATTTTTCCATTCTATTTTTGGCTTTTCTATGTTTTCCAAAATTTCCACAATGGACATGTATTAATTATATTTCATAACCAGAAGGCAAAATTTAAGGATCTCAAGAGTCTGTCACTAAGTGGAATAGTTTTGAGGATATCTTTAAAGTGTAGGTGCATTTTTTATGCCTGTAGATTGTTACAGACTTGTACAGTCCCCAAAAATGTTGTTCTGGAGCAAGGTGCAAGAGATCACCAACTTCTGCCTCAGTGTTGGTTTGCAGGAAAGGTCCTGGCAACAAGTATTTTTGTATCTGAGTCAGGCTCTCCCATTAGGGCTTCCTACCTACATTTATGTTTGTAATACATCTAAAGTTTTTTTTAACGTTTATTTACTTTTGAGAGAGAGAGACAGGGAGTGAGTGGAGGAGGGACAGAGAAAGAGAGGGAGACCCAGAATCCGAAGCAGGCTCAGAGCTGTCAGCACAGAGGCCTATGCAGGGCTTGAACCTACAAACCGTGAGATCATGACCTGAGCCAACATCCGACGCTTAACTGACTGAGCCACCCAGGGGCCCCTGTGATACATCTAAAGTTAATCCTGTTTATGCCCAGAGGTACAAATCTACCCTCATCTTCTTTTCTCAGCTTAAGTTTATTGAGGTATAATTTGCATTCAATAAAATTTACAGTATGATGAGTTTGACAAATGTACGCTGTGTCATAACTACCACCAAAATAAAAACAGAATATTTAGCTCATCTCAGAAAGTTCCCTCATGATCTTTGTGGTTAATTCCCTCCCTTATAATCCCAGCCCCGGATGACAACTGATCTGATACAGTTTTACCTTTTACAGAAGTTATTCAAATAGGGTATTACCTTGCTTTTTGAGTCACCTTTTGAGTCTGGCTTCCTTCACTTAGTGTAATTCTTTTGAGATTAGTCCATATTGTTTTGTGTATATCAATAATTTGTCCTTTTAAATTGCCCAATAGTTTTCCGTTGTACAGATGTGTCTGATTTCTCATTCACCAGTTGAAGGACATAGCATAGTTTCCAGTTTGGGGCAATTATGGAAAAAAAAAAAAAAACTATTGTAACAAATATTTGCATACAGAGCTTTGTGTGGAAATATGTTTTCATTCTCTTAGGTGAATACCAGGAGTAAGAGCACAATTTCTTTTAATGAATAGTCAGGTATCACAATCCCATTTTTTAGATAATCCATTTTTTCACTATTAATTGGAATGTTGTCTTAATCAAATATTAGTTCCCCCTCTTACTATTTTTTTCTAAGATTTTCTTAACAAATCTTATACATTTTTTCTTCCATTTGAACTTTTGTACAATTTAATTATGTTCCAAAAAACAAACCAACAAATACATCCTGTTGTAATTCTGATAGTAATATATAAGATGTATAATACATATATTAACTTTTACAATCTGACAGTCTTCCCATTCAAGGGCATAGTATGTCTCTCCATTCATCAAGTTTTATGTTTTTTAATTATGTTTTCTTAAAGATTTTATCTTTAAGTAATCTCTACATCCAATGTGGGGCTCAAACTTAAAACCCCCAAGATCAAGAGGTGCATGCTTACTGACTGACAAGCCAGGTGCCCTACCTTAATGAAGTTTTATAATTTTCTTAGATATTTTGTACCATTGTTGTTAAACTTATTCTTTGGTACTTTATATATTTTTGGTTGTTATTATTAATTGCTTATTTTTTAATTTTTATTTCTAACTAGCTATGACTTATGTTTATTCATTCATTCACTTATTCAAATATGTACTGAAACCATACTTTTTATCAGGCACAGTTCTGGGCAATAAAATAGTAGGTAAGATAGAGAAGTTTCTTGCAATTGTACAGGTTATATTCAAGTGGTGAGAGATAGAAAATAAATACATATACATGTATAAGATGGTTATAAGTGCTATGCCAATAATTTATTTTCAATTGGTTTCCTCATGCAACCACCTGGGGAAGAGTACATAGCTATATAATAGGACTTAATTCCTGAGTCTTGAAGCACTCCAACACTGGGAGTCAGGACAAAGGACAACAGGCCATTAGCATGCACAAATAAGTATTGAGATAGGCAGGAAATTAACATGTTTAGTTCCATTAAAGCCAAGTGAAGAGAGTGTTTACAGGAAAAAGGAGCAGTCAACTTTGTCTAATGCTACTGAGAAGTCAAATAAGATGGTAATAGAAAATGGAATATTTGAATATTAAGTATGTAGAATAGATGGCTGGTGCTTTGACAAGCATTGTTTCAGTAGCCTAGTAGGAATTCTGATTTGAGAAATACACACACACACACACTCAACTAAGATACATAGTCTGATTTGGATATATATTGTATGTTAACCATCATAATAGCAACAATAAGAACAAGAGACCATATTCATAGAGCCAGGCATTCTAAGCACACTACACTTATATTGTCTCATTTAATCCTCACAATAACCCAGTGAGTTAGGTATTTTTGTTTCCCCATTTTTCAGATTAGAAAACCGGAGCAAAGGAAGTTTAGGGAACTAGCACAAGTGTAAGTGATTCCATGACAGGCATTCAACTAAATCTCAATATTATTTCAAAACATTTCAGTTGATCCTCTAAATTTTCTAAAATTTGGTTATTTAATCTATAAATAGTGGTAATGTTTTTTCTTTTAGGATGCTTCTATAGTATGTATATCATACTGCATTTGATTGTACCTCGAAAACAATATAGGGGTACCTAGGTGGCTGAGTTGGTTAAGCATCTGACTTCAAATCAGGTCCGTGATCTCATTGGTCATGGGTTTGAGCCCCATATTAGGCTCAGTGCTGACAGCTCAGAGCCTGGAGCCTGCTTTGGATTCTGTCTCCCTCTATCCTCTGCTCCTCCCTGGCTCACACTCTGTCTGAAGCTCTGTCTCTCTTGCTCTTTCTCTCAAAAATAAATAAAACATTAAAAATTAAAAAAAAAAAACCACTACTAGTGACAGTAAGTATCCTTGCCTTGTTACTAAAGATAAATAAAAAGCTACTAACATTTCTTCATTTCATTTGATGCTTATTCTTGGCTTCTGGTAAAGGCTGTTTAACTTACATAGAAATGGGTCTTCAAATTCTTACCTCAGTTTTTTTTAAATCAGTAATAGCAAACAATTTTGTCAAACATCTTGTTAGCATCTAGTAATATAATCTTTTTTCCTCTTTTAAATGACTTATGTTAATAAACTTTATTGTTAAGCCATTGAATGCCATTGTTTGCATTCCTGAAGTAAATCTACTTGGCAGAAATGATTATTTAAAATGATATTCCTGGAGTGGGATGGGGAGATGGACAAAATATGTGATGGGGATTAAGGAGTGCACTTGTGATGAACACTGGGTGAGTATAGAATTGTTGAATCACTATATTGTACACCTGAAACTAATATAACATTGTATGTTAACTAACTGGAATTAAAATAAAAACTTTAAAAAATTATATTCCTGGATTTGTTTTGCTAATACTTAAACATTTTACTTTTACATACTGGATCTGTCATAGTACTCTGTAATCATATTAGTATTTCTGCAGAAGAATGTGTGAATATTCACACTAAGTGGGACAAGACTTGAGAGGTCAGATTTTTCTACCAAATAAATTTTTTTAAAAAAGCTTTCAGTATTGGATATAAGAACTGTGGATAAAGATACGGCACCTGCAAAAGAACTGTATGCTCCTTTAAAGTTACATTTGCAGCTGATCCTCTGCCTTTTCAAATAGTGAGACTATAATTGATAGGTGTAAAATTTATTTTTTTCTTAGGTCAACATTTAGCACTTATATTTTATTGGGAATGTACCCATTTTCCTGAATTCAAATTTATTGCAAAGAGAAGAGGGTAGAGACGAGAAATTAGTCAAGCACTGGAGTTTGAAAGATGTTTAGGATCCAGGAGGAGAAGGAACACCAAGGTAGAAATCAGAAAAGGAATTGACAAAAAGCTGCAGGGAAATTTTTGTTAGTATAGAATCATATGTAGACAATTTTGTTAGTGTTAAAGGAAAGACAATTTCACGATGAATTAATCTGGTCCTAGACACTAATTTAAATAAAGATTTGTGTGCACTTCATCTGGGGTTTATTCAAACTGGACTGTGCCTACTTTGGGTGTCTTATAGACAGTGTGTCAAATATAGAGACTCATAATACCCAATTAATGTTACCAGTATCCTTGAATATATAGTCACAGGTATTCAGTATGTGCTACTAGATACTGAGGAGCAAAGGGACTTAAGTAGAGTTCAGGAATGAGAGAGAATAACCTCTGTTTTAGGAAAAAGCAAGCAAATCCTACAATTCTTTCCTCATTTGAGTCTTCTTAGTGCTTCCATTAATCTTGCTGAGTCAACACTCTTCATGTCAGTGGACCCAAAATGAGTGTATTCAGATGCAGTCTATCAACTGCATTGTTGATATTTCACTTTCAAGATAAAGGCTGGAAGATTTTGAGTTTTTGCACATTTCTAAAGAACAATCTTGAGAAAGTCAGTCAATTGTCATGTTTACAGACCCTTGGAAACTGTGAAACTAGTTGTCGGAATTTATAATAATGCCCTTTATATATATTTAACTTAATGTTTAAGTTCATATCCTCTTAATCATCTTTTTCAGACCAAAGTTGTTTACTAAGAGAAATCGGTTAGAGGAAGGGAAACATCGAATTAGCTTAAACCTCTCACGGAGCAGCAAGTTGTAAAAAGTTTGGTTAATAACCTTGAAGCTTTTAAATTTATAATTTGGTGGGAAGGATTACATAAAATGCTATATGGTGTAATCTTTATTGTGAGAATTATATTTGGCCTCTTATCTGTTTCTACTAGTCTTCTAAATTGTGTACAGTATTTTAGACAAAACGGATTTCTATGACTTTGTGTAAGGTTTCTATAGTTCTTTTAAAATCTAACTTATTTGAATATACTTTTGATTTGGATAGCTCTCTAACTCCCCAGTTTAGAATTTGAATTGTTTTTAGCTGGTAGATTTTTTTTTCTTGCTGACAATGAACCAGATCAATACAGATTGACTTTAAGAAGTTTACATAAACTTCTGGTTCCAGAAAAACAAAGGGGTCTTTGTAGTTGAAATAAAGATATGTTTACATTTCCTTCTCTTAATCTGCCTATCGGAACACATTCACCATACAGATGTTTCCAGGCAAAAAGCATCAGTTAGTGGTATTTACCACTTCATTCAAAGGCTTCACAAAAAGAACATTTTTCAATCAAAGACTGCTCTTTTCCTTGGCAATCACATCTAGCCAAAGTTGAAAGACTCTGTTAGAAGATCACACAGTGATCTTTAATTTGTAATCAACTATACCATTTTTAAAGATGTCTGCACTAGTCAAAATGTAATGTCAGTAGAAGAAATCTGATGAGGTTGTCTTTGTTTGTATTTGCTGTTTTCAGTCTGTCTCAGTTATCATTCCTCTCTATGTAGTCTCTTCAATGTAGTACTGACTGAATGAGATTCCCGACTGCATAAAACATGGAAACACTTTGAATTTCATGGCAAAATTCCTGGTATTTGGCAGTAGATCTTTGAGATGACATTTGGGACAACAAACTTTCAGAAAGAGACAGGGAATGTAATCAAGAATAAATGAAAGAAACACTGGGAAACAACACTGGGAAAAATGACTCGGGGTAAAATAGAGAATGTTTATAATGTGCAAAATGAAATGGCCCTTTTGGAATTGTCTAAAAATTTTATATTTCATTATGGAGTAATTTCCTTAATAAATTTCAGAACTTTTTCCTTTTTTCCATCATTAATAACAAATTCTGTTTTTAATTTTTTTTGAGGTACTGCATAATTTTTTAAAATGAAATTTATTGTCAAATTGGTTTCTATACAACACGCAGGGCTCATCCCAACAGGTGCCCCCTTCAATGTCCATCACCCACCTGCCCCTCCCTCCCCCCCCCCCCCCCCCCCCCCCCCGTCAACCCTCAGTTTATTCTCAGTTTTTAAGAGTCTCTTATGGTTTGCCTCCCTCCCTCTCTTTTTTTTCTTCCCTTCCGCTCCCCCATGGTCTTCTGTTAAGTTTCTCAGAGGTACTACATAATTTTAACTTAGAATGAGCCAAGGATATTTGGACAGCCTCAAAGTAGTGGCTGTGAAGTTTGTCTTCACAGGAAAAACTCTCTTCCATGGCTTTGCTCCCTTGATGCATTTCCTAATCACCTAAATGGAATTGATCCTGCCTATACTGTCTCAGAACAATTATTTTAAAAAACCACCTGTATTTGGTATGTGTTTCTAAACAATGTATTTTTATGCATATGTGACTTGTCCTCTCTCTCTGATTACATTGAGGTACCAAGCAACTTGGGATCAGTCGTATTTCAAAAAGGCAGGGGACAAGTAAGTAAATTAGTAAATAAACTAATATACCTATGGTAATTGACTAGATCTTGCTCAACTATGTATGACTTGTAGCACCAATGGCAACAACAAAGCTCAACAGACGTACTGATATGGCACTCTAACCCACTCTCAATCTATCATTCCTCTTGTGTAATTCCTGAGTTACTGTTCTGATAAATCTAATATTGTCCTCCGACTTAAAATTCTTTAATAGTTATTCATATATTTATAAAGTTCTAACTCAGCTGAAGGAAAAAAGCTTTTCTTGCTGTGGGTCTACCAGATCTCTGGCCCTATCACTAGCTACCATTCTGGTACACACCCTTCACTCCAGGTATATAAAACGTATTCCAATGTCCTCAAATGCTCTCTTCAGATTCTTCACTACCCTGAACCATCCCACACGGTCTTCCCTTGGCATAGAATATCTTTCTGCTCTTTTGTAGTCTTCAAAACTCATTTTACTTCACTGTAAGTTTTTTCAAGTTGACCTACCTTGCCTATTGAATTTTGCTACCCTTTGCTACCCAGTATAACCTTCCCCTAGGATATCTTTTGTATGTATTTTTTTGGTCAAAATTTTGTAATATATTGTAATTGCTGGTTTCTTTGACTGTTTCTCCTAGTAGACTACAGAATTCTTGAAGATTATATACAGACTTGTGCTTGCAGATTATAGTCACATAATGGGTTCTTAATAAATAACATTGAATAAATACTATCTTTTGCGTAAATCAAAAAGAGTTATTCCAAAACAGAAGATTTAAAAAAATCAATGAACAACTCAGAAAAAAACAGATAGAACACTGATAAGAGTATGGGGAATCCTTATAAACAGATAATTATAGTAATCAATTGATTAGATCATGAGGGTGGAACCCTCATGAATGAGATTAGTGCCCTTATTAAAGAGATTCAGAAAGCCTCCTCACCCCTTCTGCCATGTGAGGACACAGCAAAAAAAAAATGGCCATTCAAGAAGGAGGAATATGGACCTCACCAGATGCTAAACCTGCCAGCTCCTTGATCTCAGACTTTCTAACTTTCAGAATCATGAGCAATAGACTTCTGTTCTATATTAACCAGCCAGTCTATGGCAAACTGTTATAGCAGCCCAAATGGACTCAGACACCCAGACTGACTTTATCTCGTTGAACCTCTCCTATAAACAGCCTATTCTGTCAAGCTGGTTTGCCCATGAATAAAGTACTTAAGAACTGTTTAGCTGTTGATTGTTCATATAAAAATGGGAAATAAGTACTGTTTAGATTGTCAGATTGTTAATATTAAAATTGAAAAATAAGATGTCATTTTTAACAAGAGCAGATGTTTGTGGCACATTTTTTTCAGTGCATCTGTTTATTAATGAAGGGTTAGCTGGAGCTTTGTGAACATGGCGGCTTTATTTATTTAAAAAAGTATTCCATTGGCTTTCAATTTACATCATAACAAAAGTGTGTATAATGTGGCAGAACTGTTTTATGTGATTAAGAACTGTTTATTCTGGATTTGTAATTAATTTAATTGTAACATCTAGAGGACTGCAATTTTGAAAAACTTTCAATCCTGATTGCCTATTATTCACATGACAACACTGAAATAAAGTGACACTATGATAAATGGAAGCATAGCAAGCAGTTGTCCTGATTTAATAACATTTTGAAAGAAAAATCTGCAAAATTTTTATATAAGCCATATATACATAATATATAAAAAGAAATTTCTGCTTGCCTTCAAATTTTGCATCAGAACTTGAAAGTTCACAATTGAATAAACATCTTACAAAGGCACTTTCATCTTTTAAAGCCAGCATGAGAGATTTCATATCTTGATAAAAATAGAGTAAGGAAAAGAACTAATTCAGTTGCTTCATCAAATGATTTCCTTAAACCCAGGGCCCATTTGAGGTCAGTGACACACCTTCATTTGTTTGAACTATGGTTTTTACCAAATTCGATCAAACATTAAAAGGAAGTACTTAATTAGGTATGCTGCACTAACAAAGAAAAATTATTACACCTTACTAATCTATGTTATGGCAAAATCCTGACCCCACAAAACTGATTGGTGCTATTAAAGAGATTGATTGAAATTCATAAGAATTATAATTCAAATAATCAGTGAAGGGAATGTCACCAGATTCAGGGTGCATGATTTTTCTATTCAGATGCTACACTAAGATTCCACATAAACTTGTTTCCAAAGCCAAATTGCACTGTGTAAAGTGTTAGTAAAATGGATATGAGATAAAAGTGTGATTTCTACTTCTATTTAGTTAAATTCATTTCAAATGAATTATTAGCCATTAAGTCATTTGTATTTCAAAACAATGCAAACACAAAATCTTTACCACCTGAAACACTTCTATAGAAAGTTTTGAAATGAAATCTGTTTATTGTTTAAAAAGAGGAGATTCTGCTCCCTTAATTCCCATCAAATGCCCAAATCCCAGATTTTAGTGTAATTTCTCTCAGATTATTGTAGGAAAATATGAAAATAGGGAAAAGTAAAAAAGGAGAAAAACATCACCCACAATTAACTATTATTCAAATTCTTATATTTACTTCCAATCATTTTGTATGAAAATGATTATTATTGCTGCTCTCAGAAATATACTATTATGAGGTTTTGTATGAAATATCTGAAAGGACTTGGTCTTTGTTACCTAAAAACACATTTGAGACCCTAATATTTGTATATTGGCTCATAATTACAGAAATTGGAAATTTCCTTCAAAATAAGTAATATACATACCATGTGTCTATTTTTGACTAATTATTTGTAATTTCTCTCTAAACTAACTGGTAGCTTTACAAATAAATTCTAGTGGCGAAGTGACCACACATTACGTTATAGATCCTCTTCCAGTGCCAGACAGTTCACAGAGGGTCAAAAAAAGTAGAATAAAATATTTTGTTTTGTTTTGTTTTTTACCTGGGATAAGTGATGAAAATATTTCTAAGGCTTAAGTAGATTTTGAACACATAGGATTAAATATTATTTTATACAGGAAGTCTATGAATTAAATATGCAACATATTCTGAAAATCAGCACAAGAAAACCTAACACATGAGGTAAACAATAAACCAATATATTATACACCGATGGGGGAAGGGAAGTTTCTAAGAGAGCTAACATTATAGCACCCTGAATTATGCTGACCTTTTAGGCACAATCTTTGATGATGTATTTATAGGATTTCACACATGATCATAAACATTGATCTTTTCTTTTACAGTTGAAATCAACTGGCTCAAGTCCAGTGAAAATATGAATGAGGCTACACGCACATAGTGTTAAGCCTACTGGTAGTTTCAAATTTTGATCAATTTTAATTTTTTGAGGCCTTCCTTATAACTAGGATGCAGTCTTAGCATTTCTATGATTTAGTTGCAATTAAGGATGACAGAATACATTAAAATATTCAAATAGTTGTATAAATTCTGCTGCTTTAAAGTGGCAACAAATCATTTGATAAGGGCAAACATCACCCTTTGATAGGGCAAAATATTCACTTAATAACTGAATTTCCAAAAATATAAATTGTGCTTATGCTTTAGAGATGCCACATAAAATGTATGGAATTCTGAGCTGTTCGAAATTCATCATACGAGACAAAATATGACATCGGGATTTCAAAATCCACTGCATGAAAGTCAGGACCCTTTGCATTGGTAAAAGTGTGTTACTGGGAGGGAGAAAGTATAGCTTGATAATCCAGTGTGGATTTAGTAGCTTGTCTGCTTGGGATTAGAAGTTGCTTTTCCACTTTATGACCATATGAACTTGGGCAAATTGCTTAATTCCTCTAATTCTCAGTATCCTCATCTGTAAAATGGGAATAAAACAGAATTTATCTCCTAAGAAGGTTGTAAAGAATAAATGATACATGGAAAACACTTAGAACAGTGCTGAGCACATGGTAAGCACACAGTAAGTACTAGCTTATTATTATAAGTGGTGAAAACATCATCGCTTCTCAGCCTTTTGGCTAAGATCAAGTGAAGTGGTGAAAACATCATTAGTCTTGTCAAATTTCAGACATTTATTTGTTACTTTGCCTATGTTACTTTGAGTTATTCCTTGTCCTTTGTATAAATGCCTGATTTCATATATACTCACATAAACCTGTATGTATATGTGTGTATATATAAAATAAATTCCACATTGGGGCGCCTGGGTGGCTCAGTTGGTTGAGGGTCCAACTTCGGCTCAGGTCATGATCTCACAGTTTATGAGTTCGAGCCCCAAATCAGGCTCTGTGCTGACCGCTTGCTCAGAGCCTGGAGCCTGCTTCAGATTCTGTGTCTCCTTCTCTCTCTGCCCCTCCCCCGCTCATGCTTTGTCTCACTCTGTTTCTCAAAAATAAATCAATGTAAAAAAAAAATTAAATCTCTATAAAATAAATTCCATGAGAAGAGAGATAAGACATTTACCCATTTAACCTATTTCTGTCCTTAATATTGTCACCTATTAGGCATATAAACATTTTTGCTGATTACTATGGTGACATATTCAAGTCTAGTGTTTTCCTTTGTGAAAACTCAGAAAATACCCATCTTGCAATAGAAAAACTAAAATGAATTCCATTTCTGGAAAAAAAAAAGTCACTTTTTACCTTTGTAAGAGCTTCCTAAACAACGATATATCATGACAATAATTAGGATAGTATTTTAAAAATAAAACTGAATAAGGATCATGTCTCTTTAACATTACTAAAATTCTGGGGTGCCTGGATAGCTCAGTCAGTTAAGTGTCCAACTTTGACTCTGGTCATGATCTCACAGTTTGTGCGATGAAGCCTCGCATCCAACTCTCTGCTGTTAGTGTGGAGCTGACTTCAGATCCTCTGTCTCCCTTCCTTTCTGCCCTTACCCCACTCGTGCTCTCTCAAAAATAAAATAAACATTTAAAAAATAATAACTAAAATTCCTGTTGACAGGATGTTACTTTAAGCTTCCTGCTACTAGAGAAGCCTACTTATTTATTTTCCTGTTTATTCCCTTTACTCACATAACACTTTACATAAGAGGCATATAATAGGTGCCTAATAAATGAAAGTAATTCTAAAGCCCACATGCTTTACAACTTTGCTAAAATGAAAAGTAATACAAAGAATTTAATATTCCTTTACCCTTAAAAATAAAGGATACAGATGATTCTCTTAGAGAATTTTCTGGAATTCCTATAGTGCTCATTGGAATTGGAGGGAAATAAGTCTGTGAGGACTGTAAGCCCATCACTGCTTACCTTCCTGCTAAAATATGTAAACTGATATCTGTAGCATCTAACCTTTACCAAAGTGTTCATCTTGCAGTAATTTGGACATGTAGCGCTCCATATAGAGTCATTCATTGTCCAGTACGTTAGTGGATGATGTATATTTTGTAGTTAATGGAGTTGAATAGATCTTCACATTTCACAGCTCAGTGAATATGTACTCCATTTTCTTCCTGGCTTCTGCTGCTAGTTTCTTTTTTTTTTTTTTTTTTTTAAATAAAGCAGTTCTATACACTAAAGATAAATTCATGACTTTGAGAAGCTAGTAAAATCTGCTTAGAAATGATCGGAGCAGACTGGAAAGGTACAATTAGAATCTTATAATTATTTATGCTAACATAACCACTGGACCAAATTCCTTGACATTTTGAGTCATTTAATTATTTTTTAGTATGAAATGGTATAAGAAGTGAGAATCCACTGCCTGCAGTTGTGCTCACTATGAGGAACTCTTGAGTCCCTGACCAAGGATACATGGAGATAAGAGTAGTATAAAAGAAGTCAAAGATGCCCTCAGTAGTTGTACAATATAAGTTGAGCATGTGTTTCGTCCACTGTGATATGATCACATTTGAAAAACTCATCCAAGATGTTATTATTTTTTTTCATTATATTCAAACTTCCCATTTCCAAGACCAGTAGTTTAAGAACTTTGAATAATATCACAGATCCAATGACCACCAAAATAATCCTATGCTTGCTTCACATAGCACTTCATAAGTGATAAAAAATTTTCACATAGAGTGATTTCATCCTCACACAAGAGATGGTAAAGGCATATTATTATCACTTCACAAATAAGAAAACCAAGGCTAAGCACTCGTATGAATAAAAATAGAAGATTAACATACTTTAAGTGCATGGAATTAGAATTATATTTGTCTCAGATCTGAAAAGCTAATATTAACATGGTTGGAAGTAACACTGGGAAAGAAGACCCAAAGATTGGCAACCTATCACCCAAAATTCAATTCTCCACCTGTTTTTGTAAACATAGTATTCCCGGAATACAGTCATGTCCATTTCTTTACATACTGCCGATACCTGCTTTTGTTGTCCAATGGCAAAACTGAGTAGCTGCAACAGAAGCCATATGGTTCGCAAAGCTGAAAATATTTACTCTTTGTCCCTTTGTAGAAAGAGCTTACCAACTCTTGTTCTAAATCAAAGAGACTGTCAATGAATGAAAGTTACCTGGGGAAGAATCTAGAGACCATGAGAAAACTCTGAACATCAAATAAATGCATAGAACCATGTTGAAGTGGATGTATGACTGGCCAAAATATCTTTCAGTGGACAGTAATTAAGCAGTACCATCTACTTTAGTACCTTTGCTTCCTTAGATAGATTAACTCACTTTCTTTCTTTCTTACCAGGCCAGAAATTTTCTAGGCAAGGGAAGAATCAGACACAGCTGCTTTGCAAAATGGCTGCTGAGTCTGTATACCAGTATTTCAAAGAAGCTACAGCCCAAAACAGAAAGTCTTAGGGGTAAGAACAAGTGACTTAACATATTAGACAATTTATACATTTTCTTAGCCAGATCTTAACTTTATGATGGACCTGAAAGAAAAATAAGTAGCTGGCAGACTGGAAGAATTATTGATAATCTCAGAAATGTATTCACATTTGTTCATTCTTTCATTAAAAAGATTGTTTTGGGGGTGCCTGAGTGGCACAGTCAGTTAAGCATCCAACTCTTGATTTTGGCTCAGGTCATGATCCCATGGTTTGTGGGTTAGAGCCCTGGGTCAGGATCTGTGCTGACAGTGTGGAGTCTGCTTGGAATTCTCTCTCTACCCCGCCCTCTCTACTCTTCCCCCCACTCACAGGCTCTCTCTCTCTTTCAGAGTAAATAAATAAAATGCTTTCTAAAAATTTTGTTTTTAACACCTACCCTGTTAATGGTGCTTCTTTGGCATTATGGAGAAAGAGACATTTATGCCTGCAAGAATAACAAAATGTAGTAAGAGAGAAGACAGACACCTATATGAATAAGTATACTTTAATCATCTGTATTACTACTGGAAATTATGAAGGGACTGAACATAAAGGCAGAAGAAACAAATCATCATAGCCTCCATGTGTAACCGACACTGTCTGCATTCAAGGCACCATGTCCAAATGGCAGGATGTAAAAATTATTGGTGTAGTATAGCCAGTGTGAGAGAGAGCATTTTAGAAATACATTCAACATAGCTCAATGAAGAATGTTCAGTCAAAAGATTCAACTTTAATTAGTGAAACGGTAATATTAGAACCATTGAAATCAAAGAAGGACTCATGCATAATTGTTTTGGAACCCAAAATTAGAGTCTCTGGTTTCTTCCTCTGTTCTTCAATCCCAGAGTTTTGCATTAAATTGTATTCTCTTCATTGATTTACATCAGATAAAAATTCTGTCCCCTTTTTGAGGGCAGCAGCTGGGACAGAAATTCAAGGAGCCGAGCTTTTGTGGCACTCTCTGCCAGGCTTAACTGGCGGGGCACTGTGTTAGGGCTATAGTCTTGCTCTCATGAATCCATTAATATGTGACACAAGTCGCCTTTATGTTCTTCATTAGTACACACAATGAAATGTACATAATATATAAAAGACTATTTTTTAAGTACCTATCTCATACTTTTCCCCGTTTGAATTTATATTGACTATCCTGTCCTCAGTTTTTCTGTAAGATAATTACTTTGGATGAGATGGCCTGTAAAGTCCCTCTTAGCTCTACAAATATATGCTTTTATATAATGTCCCTAAACAAACAAATCTCCAATGAATGGAACTGTGACCTAATTGACTGCTTCACCAGTCACGGTTTCCTATCCCAGAGGGGTAGTGACCCTGCTCATATAAATGGATAGTTTGCTTTTATTAATTCGTTTCATTTATATTAATTTTATGTCCAATAATATTTGATGATGATAATTGTGACAGTTAGCCAAGGAGGATCTAATATTTAAAACAACTTGGAAATTCTTCCACTCACTATTTCCTGAAATGGCAATATTTTCCTAGCTTTCATTAATGGAGTGTGTTAAAGTATTAAGGAAATAGTCTTATCTGAAATGTGATATCTTTAAGAGAAATATGATTTGCCTGTCCCTTAATGATCATTAATTAATTTAAATCAATTTCTTTTGATAGTGATATTGGAGTTAACTGTTAGCTCAAAATATATGTTTAATCAATGCAGTTAAAAATTATCTGAAATTTCATTTTAGAGGAACAGAAAACTCTACAATGTCTATCTTATATTTCATAGCCTTCAGTAAATCAGACCACTGACATCAGTGTCATGGCAAGTTCAGTTAGGAAATAAAAATGTGCAGAGCACTGTATAGCACTCAATTAGTTTCAATGAAACAATTCACCAGGGTTTACATACCAAGGTAAACTGAGGCAATGACCATTTAAGAAGAGGGCTCAGGATAGCTCTTAAATCAGCAGAGCTCAAATTATTATTTCATTTGTTGACCCTAAATGAGTCTTCACTAAAAAATGTAATGTATAAAAATACTTTGCAAATTTAATTTTCCCTTCACCAACACACAGAGCATTTACAAACTGAAGAACTTGCATTTTAAATAGATGGAAATGAATTAGTGTAAAAAAATAGAAAAAACTAAGCTGCTAAAATGTACACTTATATGTTCGTTTTCACAATCTCTTAACAAAATGAACATTTTAAATGTACCTTTTGTCTTTGAGTGGGAAAAAGAGAAAGACAAGGAAATTAATATTTTTGTAATATAGATGTCATCTTATATTTCATGCCTGACTCATTTGAAAATGTAGATTAATTTGCAAACAATTTAGAAAGCTGAACTATTGAATTGGGTCCTCTAAGATTTAGGATTTGTCATCTTTTAAAGTTGACACCCAGCGAGAGCTTGTCAATTACAAAGAAGTGAAATGAAGTGAAAATAAGTCTCATCTTCATCTTCTTGTTATATGCTTGGTTGGTTATAGAGAGACACCATTTACAAGCTCAAAATAATTATTCAGAAAGTTACGCTTCACTTTAAAACCAAATTTAAGCAAGAGAAAAGTGCTATTGTGTGATGGTTATTTTATTCATTGGGTGGGGAGGTTGGGTGGAGAGTGGGAAATGCTATATTGCCCCTTAAGACCAGTGGTTAGAATGTTTGCCCTGTCTTTCTACTTCTTCTCATATTGGTAATAAATACAGACAACTTCAGGTTATTGCTTTAAAAACAAACAAGTCTACTTGTTATGCTACTCTCTTACTGTTCAATGAAAGTGAGGATTTGCGAGAGATAATTATAATGTTATTTACACATTTTATCAACATGTGAATTCTACTCTCTCCCTGAACTTGCCTTTTATGTTTTCATTCTACCCATAACCACAAGAGGCACAATGTTTTAACATCTTGTTAGATTCAAACAAAAATGAATTATTTGTTGTAGTCAAATAAATAGGTAAGTTTAGAGAGGCATACTCCAGTGAAACTAGGAGCCATCTAACTCTTAGCTTTGATCTCAAGATTTATTGCTAATAGCAAGGTCACTTACCCTGACAAATGGAACAGTATTTAATAAACATATCACCCCAATAAATTCATTCCCGATTTGTGCTCAGCTAAGAGATGCTAAGCAGACTTTGAATACGTGGGAGAATGAGTGGGAGAGATTAATAGAACCCAAGTATGATGTGAAGTCAGACAGCAGAAAGAAGCATATTCTAATAGCAGTTTCTTCCTCCTGCACCTTCATGGGAACACGTCATACCACATGCTTTTCCTTCCCTGAGTAGAGGAGAGGAGAGTCTAGATGGTCAGAAGAGATATGTGGTAAAAAGTAAATTTTTAGGATGAAGCATTGAGACATTTTTGCTGTTCCTCTGCCTCACCTTCAGGCCCCAGGCCAACCCTATCTCCATCACATTGAGAGGACAAAAGTCTCAAGTGGATTATTTGATACTTAAGCACCAGTTCCTTCTTTTAAAAAAATGACATATGATGTTTGACATCAGTTTACACATCTGATTTGGCAAAATTAGCATTCTACCTATCTAAATTCTGTTCATTTTCCAAGGCCATGCTCAAGTCCCCTGTATGAAACCATCCCTTGTGACTGTGACAACAATGATCATTTCTTGCCTTGTCTCAAAGTCTGTGGTACTTTTGGTCAGCCCTTCTGTACTGTTGATTATCTTAACTAAATGAATTACAAAAGTAATAAAATAACATTAAAGTGTTTGGACAATAGAGAAAACATCATCATAATTCAATGTCCTAACTCAATAACTGATTAATTATATATATTCTTCTAATTTTCATAACCCTATACTATACATTTACAAAAGTATTGTTCATATAGTTTTTACGCTGAGTTTCTATTGAATATTGTCATAAATATTTCTCCACATCACAAGAGTCTATAAAAACTATTGGCTATCTATTCAGTGGATATATCAAGATTTATTTAACTATACACTATTGCAATGTCAGTAAATTATTTACAATATTGTTGTTATATTCTATGCCAACTCAAATACCTATATGATTAGGGCTTTTTAAATAATTAGATTATTTTTAAAAAATGTTTATTTATTTATGAGAGAGAATGGGGAAGGGGCAGAGAGAGAGAGAGAATCCCAAGCAGGTTTTGCACTGTCTGTGCAGAGTCCAACGTGCGGCTCTATCTCACAAACCATGAGATCATGACCTGAGCCAAAAGTGTTGCTCACTTAACCAACCAAGCCACCCAGGACTCCTAGATTACTTTTAAAACAAGTTCTAAGAAGGGAAATTTACTACCTCAAAAAGTGTGAAAATTAATAATGTAACTGAAAGAATATAAGCTTTAGAATCATAGATCTGGATGCAAATTTCAAATCAACCATTTTTGTGGCCTCAAGGATATAATTTAGTATCTTGTAGACTCAGTTTCTCATTGTATAACTGGATAATACCACCTAGTATGCAGCCTTTTTGGAAATATTAAGAATAATATGTTAAAACAACACACAATAAAGCTTAAAAAAACAGTGGTCATTATTATTTGTCTTTCATTATTATTTATCTTTCAATTTAGAATGAATTTTAGCTGTATACAAGAATACCAGTTTTGTCATAGACTTGTTATATTTAGATATTGTGTTTAATTAAACTGGCTGGGATACAAAATGATAACGTATTGTTTTAATTTTTACGCCTTTGATTGCTAGGAAGATTCTACACTTAGTGAGTTCCCTTTGTGAATCACATGTTGATGACTCTTATTTATTTTGGATTCAAAGTTTCATTGTTTAGATCTTTATAACTTTTTTGTATGTTTTTGTGATAATGCTCTAGACACCCCTATAATGTAACTGTTTATGCATATGTGTATTTACAACATACACACACACAAATATACTGGTTTGAGATCTGGTGCAGTGTCATTTGCCTTTATTTTTTCATCATTTAAAATAACTTGCAGAGTAACCTGCATGTAATAGGTGCACAAAAATGTGTGTATTAAATAGGTATCAGGTATCATTCTGTTCTTTGAAGATTATATGAACTTCACTATGTATACCCAATGATCTTCCCAAGATCGCAGAAATTTCAAGAACCTAAGTTGTCATAGAAATTTCACTTCACAGGTCCCTGTTTCTACTGAATTCTAGATCTCATTGCCATGTTCCCTAACATGTTCATTCTCTTTCGTCTACTCCATGTCCACCAAATGTCAAATCACTTCCTTTTTCACTCAAGACATTCATGTTTAAAAGATACTCTGGTAAATGTCTGTAAGTTTTACATTGTCGTAACAAGTTAACATTGAATATTAGAAGTCCCTGATCCAGCAAGACATCATGTTAATATGACACCATTTTCTGGTAGGAGAGAGACATCCATCCTTCAAAATTTTCTGCTTCTTAATTCTAGTATTTTATTATCCGGAAATGTATAGCTCATGCATATATAATATTCATATATATGAATATATATAGGAAACATATATGTATGAATGCATATATGATAGATAACCATTAATTGATACAGCAATTTCCTATTATGTTTCATTAAATCCAAAATTTAATCAATTGTACATTATACCATTATTTTATGTACCACTCTGAAAGGAGTTCAGAAGACGAAAAAGAACAGAAAAAAAACAGCAAAATAAGAGGATGAAATGTAACCATATAAATAATTACAGTAAATATAAATTATCTAATATTTAATCATAAGGCAGACATTGTCAGATTGGATAATAAAGCAAGAACCAATTATATGTCACATACAAGAAACTCAGTTTATCTATAGAGACAGACATAGGCTAAAATTAAAAGATATAAAAAGGTAGGGGCGCCTGGGTGGCTCAGTCGGTTGAGCCTCCAACTTCAGCCCAGGTCATGATCTCGTGGTCCGTGGGTTCGAGCCCCACATCGGGCTCTGTGCTGACAGCTCGGAGCCCAGAGCCTGTTTCAGATTCTGTGTCTCCCTCTCTCTCTGACCCTCCCCTGTTCATGCTCTGTCTCTCTCTGTCTCAAAAATAAATAAACATTAAAAAAAAAAAGATATAAAAAGGTAAACCTAGCTAATCTTGGCTAACACTATTAAGGAGAAGGTGGGCTGGCTGTGTTAATATGAGATGATTAGATAAAATATTCATAACAAATAATATTAATAAGGTACTACAAAGATAAACAGACAAATCCACAATCATAGTTAGAGCTTTCAATAACCCCCTCTCAGTAACTGCTTGGAAGAGTTGATAGAATAATTGCTACAACATTAATATGAAATATTTGAACAACCACTTTGACCTAACTGACATTTATAGAACAATCAACCACAGCAAAATAAACATTATTTTCAAGTGCACATTAAAACTTACCAAAACACACTGTATTATAGGCCACAAAATGAGTCTTAATAAACTTAAAGCGGTCATAGACTGTTTTATGACCACAATGGAATGAAATTAGAAACCAATTACAGAAATAATCAAAAAACTTCCAATTATTCAGAAACTAAATAGCATGACTTCTAAGTGATCTCTGGATAAAAATAAATTACAGTGAAATGAAAAACTATTTTTAAGTTAATTAGTAAGAAAACACAACATTTCATGATTTGTGGAAAAACTCTAAAGTGATACTTAGAGAAAAACATACAGTAGTAGATAGCTGTACTGCCAAAGAAGAGAGGTCTTGAATAGACATGTCTGCTTCCATATTAAGAAACTTGAAAAGAACACATTAAACTCAAACCAAGCTGAAGAAAAAATATAATAGTGAACACATGAGAAGTTAGTGAAATAGAGAATCAGTAGAGGAAATCAGTGAAACCAAATCATGCTTCTTTGAAAAGACTAACATAATCAATAAGCCTCTAACCAGACTGATTGGGAAATAAAAAACAAAAGAAAATAACACCAGACAGAGGAGACACAAATTAGCAACATCAGGAATAAAAGAGCTGATATCACTACAGATTTTACAGATGCTTAAATGGAAATTAAGGAATGTTATGAACAATCTTGTGCCAATAAATTTAAAAACATACATAAAATGGACATTTTTTGAAAGACACAAACTATCAAAGCTCACTGAAGAACAAATAGATAAGCTGCATAGTCACATATCAGTTAAAGCAAAACTTCCCAAAGTTGGCACTATTGATATTTTGGGCTAGCTAGTTTTTTGTTATGGGTGCTCTTATACACTGTAGGATGTTTAGCAGGATTCCTGGCCTGTTTGTATTCACTAGATGTCTATAGTAATGCCCCTACTCCCAGCTGTGACAACAGCAACAAAAAACAAAAAATAAAAACCAAAAAAGGTCTATAGATATTGCAAAATGTTGCTTTCATGGAGGGAGAGGCTCAAAATTGCCCTGGTTTAGACACATTATTATTATTATTATTATTATTGTTATTATTATCATTATTATTATTATTATTTTACTTTTTTGGTCTCAAGTTTTTATTTAAATTCTAGTTAGTTAACATATAGTGTAATGTTGGTTTCAGTAGCATAATTTAATGATTCATCACTTACATATAACATCCAGTGCTCATAATAACAAGTGGCCTCCTTAATACCCATTGCCCATTTAGCCCATTCCCCAACCACTTTCCCTCCAGCAACCCTCAGTTTGTTCTCTATAGTTAAAGGTCCCTTATGGTTTGCCTCCCTCTCTCTTTTTTTTCCCCCATCCTCTATGTTCATCTGTTTGGTTTCTTAAATTCCACATATGATTGAGATCATATGGTATTTGTCTTTCTCTGGCTGATTTATTTCACTTAGCGTAATACATTCTAGTTCTATCCACATCACTGCAAATGGCAAGATGTAATTCTTTTTGATGGCTGAGTAATATTCTGTGTGTGTGTGTGTGTGTGTGTGTGTGTGTGTGTGAGAGAGAGAGAGAGAGAGAGAGAGAGAGAGAGTATACAGACACACATATGACATCTTCTTTATTCATCAGTTGGTGGCACAGACATTTGGGCTCTTTCCATATTTTGGCTACTGCTGATAATGCTTCCATAAACATAAGGGTACATGTGCCCTCTGAATCAGTATTTTTGTTTCCTTTGGGTAAATACCTAGTAGTGCAATTGTGGGGTTGTATGGTAGTTCTATTTTCAATTTTTTGAGGAGCCTCCATACTAGAGTGGCTGCAACAGTTTGCATTCCCACCAACAGTGTAAGGGGTTCCCCTTTCTCTGCATCCTTGTCAACATCTGTTGTTACCTGTGTTGTTAATTTTAACCATTCTGACAGGTATGAGGTGGTAGTTTTTTTTTTAATTTTTTTAATGTTTCATTTATTTTTGAGAGAGAGAGAAAGAGAGAGACAGAGTATAAGCGGGGCAGGGGCAGAGAGGGAGACACAGAATCTGAAGCAGACTCCAAGCTCTGAGCTGTCAGTACAGAGCCCAACACAGGACTCGAACTCATGAACCACAAGATCATAACCTGAGCCGAAATCATGCGCTCAACCAACTAAGCCACCCAGGTGCCCCTCTCATTGTAGTTTTTATTTGTATTTCCCTGAGGATGAGTTATGTTGAGCATCTTTTCATGTGTTTGTTGGCCATTAGTATGTTTTCTTTTGAAAAATGTCTATTCATGTCTTCTGCCTATTTTTTAACCAGATTATTTGTTTTTTAGGTGTTGAGTTTGATAAGTTCTTCACAGATTTTTGAAACTAACCCTTTTTCAGATATGTCATTGGCAAATATCTTTCCCCATTCTGTATGTTGCCTTTTAGTTTTATTGATTGCTTCCTTTGCTGGGCAGAAGGTTTTATAGCGATGAAGTTCCAATAGTTCATTTTTGCTTTTGTGTCCCTTGTCTCCAGAGGCATGTCTAGTAAGAAGTTGCTATGGCTGATTAGACGCATTAAAGAAATTGAAATTATATGCAAAAACTTTCCCTCAAAGCTCCAGATGCAAATAGCTTTGCTGGTGATTTCTACCAAACATTCAAGGAAAAAATCATACCATTTCTATAAAAACTCTTTCAGAAAACTGAAAAGAGATTTTCAACTAATTCAATTAATCCCATGAGGCCAGCATTACCTTGATAATCACAATCATAAAAAGACATTACAAGAAATGAACACCAGAGATCAATATCTCTCATGAGCATACACACAAAAATTCTAAACAAAATTTTTTAGCAAATTGAATCCAACACTATGCAAAAGAAATATTATCATAATCAAGTGGGGTTAATTTTAGGAATGCAAGGTTGGTTTAACCTTTGAAAATTAATGAATGTAATTCACTGCATTAACAAATTTTAAAAAAGAAAAAATTATCTGTTAATCTCAACCTCAGAAAAGCATTTTATAAAATCTAACATCTATAGCCAATAAAATCTGTCAGAAAACTAAGAATAAAATGGAAAATCCTCAATCTAATATAATGCATCTATGAAAAACCTATAGCTAGCACACATTTAATGGTGAAAGAATGAATACTTTCCCCTAAGATCAAAAACAAGACAAGTATTTCAGCTGTCACTACATCTATTCACTGTTATATTAAAATGTTTAGCCAATGCATTAAGGTAATAAAAATGAATGAACAGTATCCAGATTGAAAAGTAAGAAGCAATACTCTCTTTATGCATAGATGGCATCACATTTATGTAGAAAATCTGATAGAATTTCAAAAAAGTACTAGAACTAATGAATGTGTTTAATACGGTGACAGACATAAAATCAGTGTACAAAAGTCAGCTGTATTTCCATTTGTTAGCAGTGAACAATTAGAGAAGGAAATTTAAAAATATTGACACAAAAAATATGAAATAGTACACTAAGTATTATAAGTGTTAAATGATAGAAGATGTGAAAGTAAACTGTACACTGTAAATGACAAAACACTGCTCAGAGAAATTTTTAAAAACCAAACCATAAGAGACTCTTAAACACTGAGAATAAACTGAGGGTTGATGGGGGAGTGGGAGGGAGGGGAAAGTGGGTGATGGGCATTGAGGAGGGCACCTGTTGGGATGAGCACTGGGTGTTGTATGGAAACCAATTTGACAATAAATTTCATATTAAAAAATAAAGAGAAAAACAAAAAAATTAATATATAGATATACATACCTTATTTATGGGTTGGAGGACTCTATGGGTAGTCATCATCCACATGATAGGGAAATGTTCCTTCTGAGTTGGAGTCTAAGAGGGGAGAGGACAGGGAAAAAAAACCTCTCTTCTCTTGGCTCTCCAGCCCTCCTCCCACACTAAAAAATCAAAGGACCAGGCTGTACAGGTATAGGTCAATTTCAAAACTAAGATGTGGACCCAGCTCACCAGGGGACAATGGAAGGCACTTTGAAACATAATATTCACAAAATCAGGGTACTCCAAATGCTTCTCCCCTTCTAACCTGGCTCACCTCCCTCAGATTCTCAGGAAGGTCTGCAGGAACCCCCTTTTCCAAGCTTGTATTGGTATTAACAATTAATAATTGTTAATTATTAATTAACACAAGGTATTATTGTGCTATTATTACAAGGTATTAACAATACCTTGTCTGTTACATTACATACCTAAATACATTGTGTTCACCAACTCAGAATTTTAACAGAAATATTTAACTTGAAGTCTGGAAAGAGACCTATATGTGCTTGAATCTACATAGACTCAGGCATACTGGCATGCAACAATTCCACATGGGGTCCTATCATCTTCAGTTTCTTCTCATCCTGTGCCAGTGGGACCCCTCCATCCCACACTTCTCCAGGTACTCTCCTGGTTCTCTTGAAACTCCACTATATGTTGCACAGGAATGCATACTAGTGTGCTGGGGGTGCTATTTCAACCTCCTTATTTCTGAGTTCTGATATCTACCATCACTCTAAATTCATTCTAAGCGAGGTCATCTCCTTCCTCCAGCATGGTTTTTGGAAGGCCATCAACTGCTCCACTGTGAGCTTCAGGAGTGTTCCTCTAAACCTGAGATCTCTATGTTCCTCTTGTTGTTTCATGCTCTGTTTGCCATTGGTATCTTTCCAGGGTCTCTCTATGCATTTGAAAGTAAATATAAGTATGTTACTTATCCTAACCCTTTAATACATAAGGAGCACACAATACACAAACTCTGAACCTTGATTTTCTCCTCTAAGAATACATCTTGGAGACAGAAATGCCACTTTCTGCTCAGAAAATGAATTGGGGGGAAAAATCTCCATTTTTGCAGAGATATAGCTCTGGGTAAATAAACGCTGTGAAATACTGTTCCCATTTACTTTACTTTCAATCACCATGTGCCTCCTATAATTTGAGTTATAATTATTTTAAATTAAATTTGTGAAACAACTTTTAACTGATTTAAACAGAATATAACAAAGTTTAAAAACAGAAATATCAAGTCATACTGTTAAAGTGGAAATAGGTTCAAGGGAATTTCAAATTAAGTCTCCCTCTTCTACTGCTACTGAAAATTAAAATCTGAAATTCAAAATCTTAATTTGCTAGGCTTTCCTTCTTTTTTTCTTTGCAGAAGTAATCAGTTTGCTAGAATAGACATGTACTAATTTGCTTGTAAGAGAGAAAAGCAATGTGGTTCAGAATATGGAACACCTGTTTTTATTAGATATGTATGCTGGTTATAAACTGGAAGTATTAGTCCATTCTTTCCCTTGAAAAATCATGATATTAGCTTGTTTTCCTAATCAGGAAAATTTTGGTCCCCACTAGCCTTATAACAAAACCCTTTGTTGGAGTAGAAAACTAGTATAAGAAGGCTCATGTTAATCTATTAAAATTCTTATATATGTGCATCACAAAAAGATAGTAAAAGATGTAAAGTTAACATCAACAACTTGTATATATCTTAAACACCAAATAATACTAAACTGTTCAGTTTATTCTCATTTAGAATCTCATGCCTGCTATAAGCATTTCAGAAACTTCTTTTCCTGATTTTAACAAAATACCTGAAAGTGTTCTAGTGGAAAGAAAATACCCGCTAAGAGGATTGTTTTATTTTATTTCCCATGACTTTCTGATTTTATGACATAACGCTATTATCTCCTGCCTTAGGAACCTACCTGGTCCCAGACACAAAAGCCCTTTAATTGTTGGAAAGCCTTGGGAAACTGTATTTTAAGCTGCGAGATATAATTGAGTAGATATTTTTCAAGACTCCTTTCTCTATACACAATCTAAGGTTGGGTGGGTGTCACACAGTGCATGGTACCTTGTTGCTAAGCCACTAGCCATCTGCCCTGCTGACACAGGCCCCAGACCTTTTCTCCTGACAGAATCAGACACTGGGGCTCCTAGCCTGTTAGCTCCCAGAGGCTTCTATGGCAACAAACAGCAACAACAACATTTATACTTCCCCTGCTTTCTTTCCTATTAGAATAAAACTGGAAACAAAAGACAAATTCAAATTAACCAGGATTTGGGGAAAGAAAAACTCTCATTGAGGAAGGCATCACTGTATATAATCTATGTACAAAACATGTTCCTCCATTTTACCTTGCATGGAGTAGGGAAGTTCATTGTCTTTCAAATGTTTCAAGCAATTCAAAAGAATAGCATTACAAATGCACAATCGTCCATGAATACTGTGTCTGTATTTGAGCACAATAGAGAATTATGAATCATTTCTACTCAGTGTTGTAAATTTAATTTTCAAAAATATTATAAAATGAAGTAACTACTATTATAAAGATGCTTTTAGATGACATTTAATTACAATGCAAGGTAATTTATTTTACCAGCTGGAGTATCTGAGGCTAATTGCATTTATTTATGTTTTATGCTTGTGCCGTCCTAACAACCAAACTGTCCTATATGTTCATTTTACCTTTTTGTTTTAAATCTTATGAGATATTTTGGATTTTCTTTTCCTCTAAAATTTGGTAGTGTTTCTTAATTGTAAGGAGAATATTTCTTTGCCCTTACACCTCCTGTGTGGAAGAATGCTTTGATCTCTCTAGAAGTTTAATTGCATTTCATGGAATGGTTCTTCTTTGCAATTAGATCTAGGCTTGGATGCTGAGTGTGCTTTCTTTCATGTTTCTATTCAATCATTTCTGTGGTAAATTTTTTGTCTCACCAATATGTGCTTTCATCCCAGCCTCTGGTTACAGTAACTTCTGAGTAGCCACATTTTTTCATCTGCTAAAGATAGGCTCTCTGATCACCCTTGAAGTGTTTTGGCAAGTTTGCCTTTGATTATTTTAATTATTCTTCCCTTTGACGGATAGTTATTGGATAATGCTAGTTAAGATAATGTCATATCTCTTGTTGGATTTACTCTACGAGGAAGTTGGTCATCATTATAGGGTAAATACAGTCTTAAATCAATCTGCTCATTAAATGAAATATTATTTAAATTTTAGCGGAATTACTTGGGTTCACTTCTCTGAAAAAAGACAGTATTTTAACATAGTAAGTGGCAGTGATCTGTCTACATTTCTGCCCAAAGACTGAATAGTGAAGTTTTATCCAAATGACAACCTGCTTCTTGGTTGTCTTTCTAAAATTTTTATTCTGTAGTCCTCAAAGGACTCAGTTAATATTAGCACCATAGTTCTCGAAGATAGAAAAGATAGCAAAAGACTATGTATATGTACATGTGTATGTATATATACATATATATCTTTGAGAAAGGGGGGGGAGAAAGAAAGAAAGAAAGAAAGAAAGAAAGAAAGAAAGAAAGAAAGAGGAAACCAAATAGAGTCCCGTGCACACTGTTTTGTTCTCTTACACAAGTAAATTGGTTCTATTCAGGAAGTGTGGCCAACTGGTTGGAGGTGAGCCAAGAGTTTCATTAACAATTCTGAATAAAGATTTAATGGTCTTGGATAGAAGATACCAGTAATGTTGGGCAATCAATCTGTATCTCAATTTCTTCCTCTGTAGAAACAAAAAAGCAAAAAAGAAACCCAGCAATATCCAGTTACCTTAACAATGTATAAATTGGACAAGGGCTCAGGTATGTGTACAAAAAGGACCTTACAACTGCCTGAAATTAGTAGGTTTTTAAGCCAAATAAATGCTCAGCCAGTAAAATGTTTAACTGTAGCAAATTTATTCAATTAGTCTTTTAATTATCTACTCATCTATAAAAAAATATTTGTTGCACACCATGTCTAAGGAGATAGTGCCAAATATTGTATAAAGCACTGTCAATCCAGCAGGGTACAAGAGTCTGTGCTCTAGTGTCAGAAAAAACTTTAAAATGGTAATTGATGGGGGCAGGCAATTCTGTCCAGAGTGAGTGGTCAGGGAAGTTCTCTCTGAGAGGGTAATATTTGGGTTCAGTTGAAGTAACAAAGAGTTCTCCAGGTAAAAGAACATGTATTTGATGTCCATTGGGGAGGGAAAAAGTTTATTCAGTTAAAATACAGAAAGAAGACCAAGGTGGTTGGAGCATAGCAAGTGTGATAGAGGATGGTATGAGAGGAGGTTTAGAGGTGGAAAGGGAGGTAGCAGGTGCATATTACAGAACATAGTAAAGACTTCAAAATTATTCTAAATACAACAGGATGCCTTTGGAAAGCTCAGCAGGGATGTATCATGATCTGATTTTATTCTTACTGGGGAGACAATGAATTATAAAGATTCCAAATGGAAGCAAAGAGAACAGGTAGAAGACTCCCAAAGTTGCCTAAATGAGCAGTGATGGTAGCAGTGGAACTGGTTAACAAGTGGTAGATTTGGAGTATACATGAAATAAAGCTTAAAAGACGTACAGTGTGTCCATTTGGGGCACAGGTGCAAAAGACAGATGAATCAAGATGACTGCCATGTTTTCTGGTTTCAACAACGGGTAGTGGATGGTGGCATTTACTCAGAGTGAAAATACGGTTAGGAAGAGGAATACGGCAGTGTGTCAAGAGTATGGTTTTAACTCTGTTAACTAAAAGTTGCCTTTTAGACATCTAAATGTTGGTGTTCAAGTAGATAGTTCTCCATATGAATGTGGCACTCAAGCCAAGTCTGGAAATAGACATTTAGTGGTAATAACTACATAGATGGAATTCAAAGTGCAGAAATGGTCAAGCAATAGGGAAGAAGAAATGCCTAGAACAGAGTTCTGGAGCTTTTCAATATTTAGAGGCTAAGCATAAAGAAGGTAGGGAACCATCTAGGAAACTCAAGGTAGGGGGAAGCATGAGACTACAGATGATACAGAATCCATGGGAATATAACTATGTTCAATGCTTCTGAGAGATGAGGAAGATGAGAATTTTCCAAGATGGGCATTATTATTGGTCTTGATGGAGCAGGTCTGGAGGCAGGAACTGGGATGAAAATCTAAGGAAATAATGAGTAGAAGCTAAGAGAAACAAGAGCATGTAGGCCAAAAAGGAAAAGGCAGGGGCACATTTTTATGCAGCTCTGTCTCCATACATCACCAATGAAGCTAATAATCAACTTAAGGATTAATCTGTAGTCTCAGGATTTTTATTTATTTTAATTGGTTTGGGGAGGCTTTGGCTTATCAAATATTTATTCAGCTCCTTTTCACGTGCAGGCACTGTCTTAGGCTTTTGGAATTTTTATTAATGAACAAGGCAAGCAAAGATCCTTATCTTCATGTAGCTTAGTTTCTTTTTTTTTTTTTTTTTAATTTTTTTTTAACATTTATTTATTTTGAGACAGAGAGAGACAGAGCATGAACAGGGCAGGGGCAGAGAGAGAGGGAGACATAGAATCAGAAGCAGGCTCCAGGCTCTGAGCCATCAGCCCAGAGCCCGACGCGGGGCTCGAACTCACAGAACGTGAGATTGTGACCTGAGCCGAAGTCAGACGCTTAACCGACTGAGCCACCCAGGCACCCCAATGTAGCTTAGTTTCTAATGGGAGGGACAAACAACAAACAACAGAAATAGTAAATATCACATAGTAGGCTAGAAGGAGATAGGTGCTTTAGATAAAATTAGAAGTACAGTAATGGGGACCCAAAGTACTGGGGTGCCATTTAAATAGGGTGGTCAGAGTAGTACTTGTTAAGATGATGGCTTCTTTGCAAAAAGTGAAGAAGGTGAGAGTTTAGTTAGATGGTTACCTGGAGAAAGAGCATTCCAGGCAGAGAGAACTAGTAGGGCAAAGACCCTGAGACAGAGATAAACAAGGGATGACAGAATGACTCCAAAGTGAAGTACGAGGATCAATGCAGGAAAGGAGGTGAAAACAGGGGTCGATCACTTTAGGATTGTTTTCTTTATTCTGAATGAAACAGAGAGCAATGAACTGTAGAGTTCTGAGAAGGGAGTGATGTGATCTGTCTCACGTGACAGTAATTCAGCTAAGAGATGATGGTGCCTTGGATCAGAGTAGGAGCAGAAGTGGTGAGAAATTATTGAGTTCTGGAACTATAGGATTCCTTCCAGCATTAGGTGTTGGGTACAAGAGAAAGAGAAGTCCAGGATAACTACGAGGTTATTGAACTAAAATTTGAGAGGATATAGTTGCTAACAGCTGTGATGGATAAAGTGGCAGATGAAATGAGTTTAGGGATAAACGTTCATACTGTTTGAGATGAGACCTTCAGGTAGATATGTCAAGTAGGCATTGGATATACGACCCTGGAGTCTGGTACCTTACACAGTAACTGTTAAGAGCTTTCAGAACCATAGTAAATCTACTGATTATACTTCACAGCTCCACTTAGAGCCTATTCAGGTAAGTTCCACAAACATAACAGATCAAGTACTTTGGGGATGTCAGAGCAGACAAAGGAGTAAAACACTGACAAATGTGTTTATAGACCAAGGGCACAACATGGGTGATGCTAATGAGCTAACCAGGTATATGTTATAATTTCATTAACCAGCACTAAATATTATACAACTTTAAACCTCTTACTCTGGATCCACAGGGTGGTCAACACTCAACTGAGGTTTTTGTTTGTTTTGTTCTCTATAATTCCTACATCAGGCTCATCATATTAAGTGAAATGGCAGCAAGAGAGAGGGTGATCAACAAATAATACCACATCGTTAAACACTGGACACTGTATACCATAACTTTGCAATCCAAAGAAAGATGCCCTTGACCCATTTTATCTTTGGCAAATGTCTCTGTGTATATGTGTCTCTTATAAAATATGACAAGGGCAAAGAGATAATAACAGCCACAGTCAATCCCTCAGAAAACTGCAAGTTTTACAAAACAAAAAGGAAAATGGGTAATGACTATACCTTTGATTTGAAATACCCGATGCAATTAATGATTGTCATTACATGTTCCCTATTAGCCTGACTTGCATAAGCACAAGGGAAAGTTCAGGGTCTAAGAGCTAATCAGGAAAAATATCACTAAGCTTTGGGGTCAGTTAATTAACAGTAAAGTCATATTTTTCACAGATTAAGTCAGGCTCTTCCTTTTGACCTCATTTAATTGCTGCTTTTAAAGACCACTGGAATAATACTCTCACATACAAAAATGTATTGAAATTCAGCATTCTCTTGAGGTGTGATCAGACCAGAACTTAGAAACACTGGAGTGTAAGTTTAAATTGGTACAATCTTCATGGAAATCAATAGATGCTGTGCACTGTGAGGCAACATATATTACTGTGTAACAATATGGATGTGACAATACATAGTAAGGGGCAGAGAAACATTCATACTTTTGCCTTATTCATAAGGGTTTTCCTACAGAAATGTGGATAATGATAAACCCATAGAAGTATTTATCACAGCATTATTTATAACAGTAAAAACTTGAGGCCCTAAATGTCTCAAATTAAAGTATTCAATCAATTACAACAATTCTTTGGCATATTATATAACGCTAAAAAGTTAAACTACAATGGTGAGTGATATAAGACAATTTAGAGGGGTTTTAGAGTTCAGATTTATTAAAATAGTACATAAAATGGTATATATGAATCATATAAAAATACTTATGTGTACTTTTTATATGTACAGAAATGAAACATTTTAATAGGAATTATCTCTGCATTGTAGACCATGGATTCTGTTTTTTTTTTTTTTTAATCTTTTCTTGGCTTTCCATGTTTTTTAAAAAATAATCAGCATGTAATTCTTTATAATCAGAAATAGAATTCAACCAGCCTTAGAATATAAAGTTGTAAGCCTTTTGGCTTAGTTTTCTACATGCTCAATTTTGAGTCAGTTTAGAGACACTTGTTAAATATGGTTGTAATTTGTTTTCTTCTTAACCTAATATTCATGAACAAAATTAAGTTTTGTTCTTATGAATACATTTGATGGTAATTCTTTTTTTCACTTTCCAAGTTTTTATTTAAATTTCAGTTAGTTAACATACACACACTTGATGGTAATTCTAGAGCTAGATGTTGTTAGACTTATGGTCCATTCCAGATGTGAGTTCAGATACTAAGAACTGTGAATGTTTTGTTCTAGTCTTCTTTGGCAAATAGAGATTTTCCCATTTTTACCCAGAGAATGTATAAAATAAATACTCTTAACTACTCATATTAAATATAAATTATTTAATTTGGTATATAATATTTTGTGTATTTAGTATATAATACAATTTAGATACAAATATATATTTTTTATAATTTTTTTTAGTGTTTATTCATCTTAGAGAGACAGAGAGAGAGAGAGAGACATAGTGAGAGCAGAGGAGGGGCATAGAGAGAGGGAGACAGAATCTGAAGCAGGTTCCAGGCTCTGAGCTTTCAGCACAGAGCCTGACGTGGGGCTCCAACCACAAGTCATGAGATCCTGACCTTAGCCCAAGTCGGATGCTTAAACAACTGAGCCACCCAGACGCCCCAAGATACAACTATATTTTAATTTTCATTACTTTTTATGTGAACAATACGGAGAGTAATTTTCTATAATAGAGAAATGTAGAATTTCTCTTTTTGGTGTCAGTATTCAGTTACTAGGATTCTTGTCTCCACTATGAGACATATAATTTCTCAACAAACATGATGACTCAAAGGCTACTACAACTTAAATTTTCAAGTAAAGGAAGGTACAACCAGGTTCAGCTATGAGGCTTTAAAATATACCTGCAGCTTCCCAGTTTTGCCCAGAGGAACAATATCAAATTATCAGAGCCTGTCACCAATGCTGCCTAGAAGCCAATGCTTAAAACTACCTGTTGACAGATGGAGCTGGGCTGATAAAATCTATCACATAGATATTTCTGCATAATATATTTGAAGATAAAAGATGTTGCTATTTTTAGTAGGGAATGGGGTAATTTTTCATTTCAAACAATAAGAGCATTTCTTTAATAATGTAAATCAAGGAATACCTTAGCAAATACAAAATAGACTCCTGAAAGGACTAATTTATATTTAGAAAAAGTACCTATATTCTTTTCTACTTTTCACAGTTAACACTTAAAAAGAAACAAGCATTTTTCATGACCAATGACTGTAATGTTTTTGTATTAAACATTTTCATTGCTCTTTCTAAAATGCAAATTATTTATTGATTTTTTTAAGGTGCCTGAGTTAGACAGTACAGTATTTTAAAATATTAAAAGCATCAGTTAATCAAATCCTGCCTGTACAAGGAACTAACACTTATTAACTGATTTGACCTTAAGCTTATCAGCATTGCTGGCAATAATTAATCCATCTATAAAGGTAGCAATCCCCTACACCTATATAGATAATTCTGATGGATGCTAATCCAGATAGAGACACATTTCCCTAAGCGTAATCTTCAAGATCACCTGAGAGAGTCTGAATGCTTTCAGATCCCACATCAGACCTACTGAATTTGAATCGCTGGGAGTAAAGCTCTGGAAATCAATATATATCATGCACCTCAAGTAATATTTATACACATTAAATTGAGCAAAAGATAGTGGATCAATACTTGGATCAGCTTTTAAAGATAAATAAACTAATTTTTAAATGATGGTGAATTATTTTATATATATTTAGTAATTTAGTATATACTATATATAATATGTACATAAGAAACATATCTTTATAGTGAATCACCCATAGTAACTTCATATATAAGTGTATATATAATACATATACTTTTATTTTGACTATTTCTAAAATCTATAGACAAACTATTTTCTGTAATAATGATAATAATTACAACTATCTATTAATATGTTTTCACGTGCCTTAAGATACATGAACACAATATTCCCCCTTCCATGGGCAGATGCATCCTCAAAAGAAACTGGGCTGGAGACAAGATGCTCTTCATGGTTCTGAGACCACCTGCCAAGGAACTCCTGGACCACAGACTCAGCCTGGTCCCAGGCATGTCAGCGGTGCTGAAAACATTTTTTTCTGGCATAATCTCTGCATCTGTGTCTCAAGCGTCATATCCATTAAAGTTACAAGATGTTAGAAATTAGAAGAAGGAAGGCCTAAAGAAACATTAAGGATACATTTCCTCTTCCATGGATATGAAAGATTTCCTGGGTATTCAGTCTCCCTACTCATTTTCCTATTCCCTCAAGATTATGCCAATTCAAGTAAACAAAAGTAAAGGGAAAGAAAACCTGCCTCAAACAAGGCAAAATTAAGAAAGAAAATCATTTTGAGTGTGGTAAGAAAGCAAACATTTTAGAAAATCCATAAATCTTTACATTTGCATTCTTGTGGCCTATCTTAATTTAAAAGCTCCAATATGGCAGGGGCAATTCTCATTGGTATGGTGTTCAATTCTAACCACCCAAAGGCAGGCATTTAATAAATTCTTTCAGACAAGAAAACCACAAAGGACTATTTCTTACTATGGCTTAACATCTCTTATAGCTCAAAATCACTATTTTTCTATAGGAACTTGGGAAATCGCACATCTCTACCTTCATAAAGTACATAATTGGTTTCTTCTTGCACCCCACTCTTCAATTTTCCTTTGGAAAATCTGATGCCCATATTTTCATGCAAGCATTATTTACTTTTTGATTGAAAACACAAAGTCATTTCTATTTATGAACACTTTCTTGTAATAAAACCTGGCATTTCTCATCACTACCATTTGCAGTCTACTTTTATAAAATTTAATGCATGTCAAAAATGTGCATGGTCTGGAAAATCAAGAGACAAAGAAGAAACCTTCAGTGTATCGGTAAATGTGATAGAATGGGCTTATCAAGGAAAGAATTCCCATGATCTAGACCTGGTCTGTCAAATACGGTAGCCATTAGCCACATGTAGCTATTGAGCACTTGAAACATCCAAATTCTGATGTGCCAGAAGTATAAAAAAACACATTGGATGTTGAAGATGTGCAAAAATATGTAAACTGTCACACTAACAATGTTTTATCTTGATTGCATGTTGAAATGATAATATTTTCACCTAATGGGTTAAATAAAATATGTGAAAGTCAATTTTACCTTTTCTTTTTTTACTTTCTTATAATGTGGCTACTAGAAAATTTAAAATTACATATGTGGCCCACAATATATTTCTATTGGACACACTGATTTAGATTAAGAAGTGCACTGCCATTGTTCATGTAGCAATTAGATTTGGCAATATTGGAACATATTTTCATATTGTTACAAGTAGTGGGTGGGTTTTGATAGAAACTCTTCTATCCACTGAGTTTAGATGGATTAACTGGCCTAATTAGATCTAAGCTGTTAAAAGGGCCCCAGAGGAGGGAGGGGGTAAGAAATATGGACTCAAACAAGCTTTCCAAGTCCTCAAGTCACACACTCCTGGTTGACTGGTTTGCTTAGCCAAGCTGAAACCGGTCTTATTGTCATGTTGGGTGCATTAATTGGAGAGCAGACTAATTTGCAAGAATGCGTTAGTGCCCTTTAAAAGGTGATTTAAAATTCAAAATGATGGAAATGGCATAAAAGCATGCTTGTCTGATCACTCCCCAGAATCCATCTTGAAATCCCTTCCATTTTTCTATTTCCATTGTTAGAATTCAAGTACACAGTAAAACATGTAAGATTCCCAAACATCACATTCTACACTCTGGCATAAATAATTATCTTTCTGCTAAAGACAGACGGGGAGTTCCTATCATCAGACACAGGGGGGTTATAAGTGAAAATACAGTCTGTAGGTTTAATCAGGGTTCCACATATAGGAATGAAACATAAATATCACAGCAGCGTCACCAGACATATTTGTGACTGAATGGAGGAAATTTTGCCTTTAATCCATGAGAAGATTACAAGGAATTTGAGGAAGCACCTCCACCTTTACTATAGCTGCTAAAAGACTAGTAATAACCCATATTTATACCCACTTTATAGTTATGAATAATTTTACATCCATTATCACATTTAATCCTCACAAACAAGAATGACATTATCGCCTCCATTTTGAAGACAAGGAAGCAAATGCTCGGAAAAATGTAATGAGCTATCCAGACTCTTGAAGTTGAACCTTTTGACCACCCTATTGCCAGCTCAATGTCCAAACCTGGGGCTTTTAAGCAAGCATGTTACTCTTGGTTACTATGAAGAGAAAAAGTGAGCATGACAAATGCCACTGGAAACACTGAATTCAAAAAATATGACCTTAATTTTGGAATTTGCAGAAGATAAATCTGAAGCCATGTCCACTTTGTTATGCATGCAAAGACTTTCCCATTACACAGTGTAACAAAAAATAATGTACTATTATTTGCTAAAGAAAGCCATGTCATTGTTAATTCAATAACTCCACATTTGTGGTCCAAAGCAGGTAATACCATGAGAGCAGAAGCTCCAAGTAGTTACCTTCTCAATTACTAATTTATCAGGAGTTCTCACACAAAATACACTCAACAGCACAATCTTAGAAAAGGCTCAATAATCCTGAATAAAAAGGAATTGTGTGAGCTAAAACAAGTAATTAACTATGGAATTTGTTTTGTTGAAGAGATGTAGGTTTCTTATAGACATACTGAGTTCCATGAAGACACAGGAAAGGAAAAACCTTTAGCCATAAGTGGGAGTTTTGTAAAAATGAAAGTTGGCCACAAGTTTCAATTTATCAATGCTAATTAATACCCATCTGGGAAACTATTCTTACCATAGCTGTAAGAAATCAAATTAAGTGGGCTGCCTGGGTGGCTCAGTTGGTTGAGCTTCCTTCCGAGCTTTGGCTCAGGTCATGATCTCACAGTGTGTGAGTTCGAGCCCTGCGTCGGGCTCTGTGCTGACAGCTCAGGGCCCAGAGCCTGCTTCAGATTCTGTGTCCCCCTCTCTCTCTGCTCCTCCCCTCAACTCATTCTGACTCTTTCTCAAAATAAATAAAAAAACATTAACAATTTTTTAAAAAATCAAATTAAGTACCACCTCATATATACTATGTTTAATAAAAACAAAAACTTGAAAATCAACCACAGCCAAGTTATAAATAACTCAAATAAGTTCACACACTCAAAATATGTGCTGGCCTCAACATGCTGGATTCAAGTCCAACAAGAATGGCTGTGTCTTTAGTCACCCAAGTAGTAATACATTCTGTAAAAGGTGGATATTCAGTTAAAGCTTACTGGATGAGTGACTGGAAAGTACCCTGGCATAACTCTATACTTTCATTTGTTTTTCCAGATGACATCAATGGTTGCTGGGCTCCAACCACACATCTGTGGGGAGTCTCCAGTGTGACAAGATACCGGCACTCAGAAAGTGGTACAGGGTAGGGTTTTCTTCTATGCCAAACTGGGTTGTTGTATCAAATATAAAACTCAGTTTGGGCTTCACCAGTACCTTTGGTCTAGACAGATTAGGAATATTAATCTCCCACAGTAGAAAACCATCAATGTCAGTGAGGAAATGAGCCCTCAAAGTCCCAAGAAATAACATTAGTCTTTGGTCTTAATAACGGTTCATTCTTCTAGCCTTATATTTAGCCAACACGCTTTTTTGCCAGTTTGTTGGACGTATTACCATAACGCAGTGGCCTTGGACTTGTAAATACCTGGCAGTATAACTCAGAAGTGGAGAAAAACAGCTGGTTTGATTTCATATATATTTAATATTTTTACTAAGTATTGTGTATATACCAAAAATATTTATAAAATATATTTAACAATTTATGAAACTCACATTTGGAAATGCTAGATGATGAAGACAAAGTAAAAATGTTCTCCTTCTTTTGGAGCCATAAGGTAAAAGGATTGAACAGAATGAAAGGACAATACCTGGAAAATTCTGGGTCAAGTGCTGGCTAAGTTTCACCGAACACAGGAAAAAGAGCAAACTGAATCAGAAAGTGGCCTTAATTTTATGAAGAGTGAGGTTTAGGACAAACGGTTTAGAAAGCTGACTGCCATCATCTTTTCTTACTTGTTTCATTCAACATGTGGATTTTAGGGTTGGTAGCTTCATGGGGTTGTGCACTGCACTTGGTGCCCAGAGGTCTGTTCCTTCCCAATCCTTTCCCCTCTATTTCCAGCAGGAAAAGGGCTTATAGTGTGTAGGGAGAGTGGTATAGAGTCACCTAGTAAGTAAGTGACTTGTGTATTCTTTTCTACAGAATCCCATCTATTAATAATTTCCTACATCAAAGGATTTCAGACTAACAGTGTGTTTCTTCAAGTTTCATTTATGGACAAGTTTTCACTTTTAGAAAAATAAACCTTTTTTAAGCAAAATTGGTGGCTTCATGCCTCTATTTATCATGCATATTAAATGCACTCAATGCTTACTAGCCTTTAGGCACATTAACACATATCCTAGAAAGAAAGACAGACTCTGCCATCATAGTTCACACATTGGAAGTCAATACAAAAACAAATTATAGTCATAGACCTCTCCTAGCAATTTTCCTTATTTCTTTCTGTCCATGGTTATGTAAATTTCTATACTATTAACTTCATAATATTACCAGCAAATTGTGATTCCCTGAGAAGTGCCCTATTGTTCCTTCAGGTAGAGACAAAGAGACAAAGTCCCTCTCTGGAATGTAAATACAGAAGCAAAGGCAGTAGTGGCTCCAGGACCCAGGACACAAAGAGCCTAGCCCTGCATGGTATATACTAGATGTAAAAACACGTACAAGTTTAGTCAGTTTTGCTATTGAGGGCCAACTTTGGGCAAAATGTACTTCCTCAGAGAAGACTCTGACTCTATAATAAATTCTTGAGGCAAGGATACCATCAATTAAAAAATGCTCTACCAAATTAAAAACAGACAAAAGACAAATTTCTTAAATATTAAAAACTATAAATCCAAGTTTTGGAGTTGGATGTCTAGTCCTTCATGTTATATTCTGTAAGAAGTCAATAATTTTAGGGGTGCCTGGGTGGCTCAGTCGGTTGAGCGTCCGACTTCAGCTCAGGTCATGATCTCACGGTCCGTGAGTTTGAGCCCCGCGTTGGGCTCTGTGCTGATGGCCCAGAGCCTGTTTCAGATTCTGTGTCTCCCCCTCTCTCTGCCCCTCCCCTGTTCATGCTCTGTCTCTGTCTGTCTCAAATATAAATAAACATTAAAAAAAATTTAAAAAAAGTCAATAATTTTATATATCGTTACCTTTTAGTATTTCTGAGTATTTCTATTTAGTATTTAGTATTTCTTAGTATTGTCTTTACTAAGATACCCATTAAAGATGATCTACATAAATCCATATAAGTTTCATGTTACCTCCAACTTTAGACAGGGCAAAAGAATTTCATCTCTTAATAATACTTCAACAATGCTACCTGATTTAAAACAACAAAGAAAATAACATTCAGTCATCAACCAGAGGTTTTGTGTGTGTGCGTGCGTGTGTGTGTGTGTGTGTGTGTGTGTGTGTGAGTGTGAGTGTTGGGTACTGAAGAAGGAGAAACTTTTACATAACAGTTAAAAACACGTAGAGAGGGGTGCCTGGGTGGCTCAGTCAGTTAAGCAGCCAACTGCAGCTCAGGTCATGATGTCATGGTTTGTGAGTTCGAGTCCCACATTGGGCTCTCTGCTCTCAGTACAGAGCAGCTTCAGATCCTCTATCTCCCTCCCTGCTCCTTCCCCACTTGAGCTCTCTTTCTCTCTCTCTCCATAAAAAATAAACATTAAACACACACACACACACACACACACACACACACACACACACACACAAGAGAAAAAAAAATGCCAGAAACTAGATTACTAGACAGTGGCAGATGCCTGGTTATTCTTTCTCATATTCTTCTTCTTTTGTGACTGGGTACACCCCCACAGGCTCATCCCAGGTTCCCTCATTGCAATCAGTCCTGTTCTTAGGGGAGTCAAATCTCTAGTTCCATTCTCAAGGAATTCAATTCAAGTTCTCAAGCCAGCTTACTGATTGATGTTCCTCAGATCTTATCTCACAGTTTTATTAATTGGATTTTTGCCTTCTTATTAACATCCCTTTTGTCTCTGTTCCCATTTTATCTCTCCAAGTCCCAGTCTTTAATAATATATACAGAGCAATTCAGTTGTCCAAACTTGGGATCCTGTTTTTCCCTGGTCTATCTTCCCAGGGACTAGAGATCTTCCACCCAAGCCTTCTGACTGTGGCCCTCTTTTGCCATATTCCTAATCCAGGGTTTATTCAAACATTACTGCTCCTGAGAATTCTTCCTGGACTCCTCTGGGCAAAATTATGTATTCCCATTGAAATCTGTATTTCCTACCCTTCATTCCAGCTGAGCACCTGCTCCAAGGGTTGGTTCCTCTTCTACCTCTCAGACTCAAGACACCAGCTAACCAGCAAGCCCTTCTAGGGAGCTCCTGCCTTAATATTCTATAGGTTGTAGCTATGATCTGCCTCCAGGAATCTGAAGGTCAGCGCATGTTTGTTTTCTGTGTGATTAGGGGATATTGTGAGTGTAATGTTAATAGGTTTATTTCCTCACAGCACTATTAGGAAGCCAATGCTTAAGTGGGTGACCTCTGAACTATCTGGATTCAATTACTAACTCCAAACCTTACCAGTTCAGATAAAGTCACGTTATCATTAGGAGTTTCATTTTCTTCATCTGAAAATTGATAATTATTGTACTGATTTCATGTGATTTCTAAAAAGCTTGAATGGAATAAAGCATGCAAACTGTTTAGCAGAGAGTCTGACACAGAAGAATCAATACAGTTTATTGTCATTACTATTGTTTTTATTCTGATTAGTTTGGGTCTCCATAATGGAGAAACTATGTCTTTCTTTATTTGGATCCCTAAGCTGTATTTAACTTTGTGGCATCCCCAAATCTCAACACTCAGAGTCCCCAGTCTTAAATTAGCATAGCATCTTGATTTTTCTGAAAGTGTTTTCCTCCATTTCTGAGAATCCCATAAGTGTCACATGTTTAACATGACTGTCCCCATCCAGTTGCGGCTCCTGAGAAAAGACTAGCATCCCGTTAGAGACCCTGGCAAGGAAGGGGATGGCTGTAGGTGTGTATGGGCAGAGGGCAGATATTCCAGATACAATTTAAAGCCCCTGACTGAGGCTCTGAAGTCCTCTGAGAGTTCACAGTTACTGTCCTGCCCTAAGGCTGTTGTTTTCTATTTGCTGACCTCCTTGGGGAAACCTCATTCCTCTGGACTGGCAAATCTCTCCTGAGCCTCTGCTTCTTTTAAGACCAGCTCTTTCAGAGGAGGATTCCGAACAGCCTGTTCTTTTTCTTCTTCTCCTTCTCCTCCTTCTACTCTTCCTCCTCCTCCTCCTCCTCCCTTCTTTCTTCTCCTTCTTTTTTTATGGGTGTTCAGTTTTGCTTTATCCCTCTGAATATATTTATTATTCTTATTTTCATACTTTTTCCTCTTTGTTCCATTAATTCTTTTTGTTCTAATCTAAGCATGTGTATTTATTGATCCTACTGTTTTGTATTTGAGCTCTTGGTTTTTCTCAGTACTTGGCGATTCTTGATCATGTGTGTCCATCCTTGAGACTGTGACTTCCTGTCAAACAATGTCTATAGGAGTCTAAGACCTGCTAAGGGGAGGGATAGGAGAGTCTAGCGAGAAGCTATTCTGGCCAGTTCTCACTGAGCTTTGACAAGGAGTGGGACATACTTCCTGGTGACGTACCTGTGTGGTTAGTCTTCTGGGGACAGATGATTTCCATTTCTCCCAGCCATCGCCAGCACCCTGGGTGTGGCCATGTCTCTCCTACCCAAGCTCACACATCCCTGACACTATGTGGAGCAAAAATCCCTGTCATAGCTGCATGGTCCAGATGGTGACACTGTCAGTTCACCTGGCTGTTCTTGCTGAGGTAACCCAACCAGCTTTCCCATTTTTTTTTCTCCTAGGCCACCTCCATTTCTAGTGTTCAACAAATCCTATCTACTTGCCATCCTCTGGGATTTCTCAGAGTTTTTTTTTTTTTATTTGTGTATTCCCTTTTCTTTTTGAACACATTACTTTACAGTTACCTTAATTTTACAATTACTTTAATTGTTTACCAATATCTGCCATTTTTTAGAGATTTTTTGCAGAAGAGGACAACTTAGCTCATGCTCAGCTCACTATATTGATGAGAAGGGTATCTGTTAGACATGCAAGTAGAGATGTTTGTAGGCACAGTGATACGGACCTGAGGATGGGGGCAGAGAGCTCTGGCCTGGAGGTTTCTCTGTTTAGATGAGGGAGCGTGGGGTGCCTGGGTGGCTCAGTCAGTTGAGCAGCATTTGACTTTGGCTCAGGTCATGATCTCACAGTTCGTTAGTTTGAGCCCTGCATCAGACTCTCTGCTGTCAGCTCAGAGCCTGCTTCAGGTCCTGTCTCCCTCTCTCTCTGGCCCTCCCCAACTCATACGCACTCTCTCTCTCAAAAATAAAAATAAACATTAAGAAAAATTGATGAAGGAGCCAGCAGCACACAGAGAGTATCAAAGCTGTGAGGCTAGATGAAGCACTGAAGAAAAGAGTGTAGCTAGAAAAAAGTGGGCCTAGAAGTGAGAGAGTACAAGAGTTAAAAACTAGGATATATATTGATACCTATTGACCAATGTCTCCATTTCCTTCAATGATACCAAGCAAAGCAGTAATGTAAACAGGAGAGTTCTTGAGTTAGGGATAACTAGGAAATGAGAATATCTTACTAAATAATTTTCCTAACTCTATCTATTAGAGGATTTTACCCTGCCTTTTGGCTGTAGAGGACCAAGTATCTGGAATTCTGCTGGCTACTTGGTACAGAGACAAGAACGTACGCTGAAGGCACGAAGCGTTCGTTTTCCTCAGAACCAACAAGCAGTGAATCCTAACCTGCTGGTGATATTTCTCTGATTCTTTTACTCCGTTAACCAGTAGTATTTCCTATGCTAAACATCTCAGAAAGAAACCACCTGAGAAAGAAAAATGGATATTTGCCCACACCACATTTGGGGAAAGGGTGTCGTGCTCTCCCATGATTTTAAATCCTGAAGTTATTCCTGCTCCAGGCAACCTGAACTTCCCTTTCCCACAAGCTTCAAACATGCTCCGTCTGTCTCACTTTTATACGGTTTACCTATTCAAGAAAACTGCTTACCATGGCAACCCTTGTCTGCATGACAGGCAGTTATAATTTGCTTGGAAAAACTGCAACAAAGTGTCATTTTTTTACACTCCCTTATACCAAAATATTTTCTTTCTCAGTGATTTCCAGTGACTTTGTTGTGGTCACATGGCCCTTGCCAAAAAATCATTTATAGGTGAAAAACATTTTTAAAGAAACTCATACACTTGCTCATTAGTGATGGGTGGTATTGGGATTGTTATAGGCCCTCAAACGAGGAAAATAATTTACTTTCTGATGATCTTTGGTGCTACAGATGCAATATTCAATTAACACTTACCGGAACCAAGAAGTTCTATACTTTATAAAAATAGGGTTTGGGTGAAAGTGCTGTGAGTTATGAGGAGAACAGAGAACAAAAACTAAATGCAACCCAGCTTGAGCCCTTCTCTGTCCCCCTGGGTCTATGTTCCATTCAGAAAAATTCAAAGGTAGTTCCAAACTCCTGCTATAGCATCGTGTGGCTGGTGCTAACAGCAGTCAAGAGATTTTGTGTGATCACGAACAATTATTCGCATGAATACGTTCGCAGATTCACTGAATTGCCTGCCAAAAGGCAGGGAATGTCGGACCATACTGCCATATTTTAAATTCAAATATTGGTATCTCTGTGATATTTATTTGTGGCACAAACATGCTTTTGGATCAATATGCTCCTTGTCGCTGGGTTTGTAATGCAGGCACCCCAAAAGCAGTAACACCTGCAACTTCGCAAAACAATTGTTCACTATTCTTCAAATCAGATTATTAATCTACACTCGGCATCCAGTGAGTGCTAAATGTATTATGCAAATGAGCTTGGTGCTCCAGGCCCAGAGCATGAATGGAATTAGTTTTTAGGCTCGAGACGAATCTGACCATGAGTAAATGATGGGAGAATATATGACCCAGAGGATTAATCATCTCACAGTTTATGATAGATGCTTCTTTCAGATGTGTATCTCCAGCTTCATCCCTCTGTATAAAAGACTGGTGAAAAAAATCTCTTAAAGAGATGTGGGAAAAGCAAGCTTTTTGATACTTTTCATTTTACATTTTGGAAACATTTGAGATTTTCTTTGTTGTCATGTGTTTTTTGTTTTTGTTTTTGTTTTTTAAGCTCAAGCCATCATTTCAGTAACCCTGAAAGGGTGATGTAAATTTAGATGACTAATTCTTAGTATGTGAGGCACAGTATAATCATTTTGTCACTTGTACATTTTGTCGGAACTTTAAAATGGTGCAGATGCAAATGTTGGGGGGGCCCGCTTCTAAACCTATATTTTTTAGGCAAAAATATCTGTAAGCTTACTTGATGAAATTTTGCATCATCCTGTGTCCCAGAGCAAAAAATGATTGAGTATGGATTTGAGAACCGGGAAGGTCATATAATTCTGCCACATGTAAGGGGATACATTTTTGAAAAGACCAAAAGAGTAGCCGGGGTCTAAATGCTTTGAAATCCAAACATATCAGGAATAATGTTTTCTGCTTATAAACATTACTGCTTATAACTTAGGTCCAATGCAGAACCCATGAGCAAAAATGAATTTCAGTGGATTAAAAAAAAACAACGGTAAATAGGGGCACCTGAGTGGCTCAACAGGTTGAGCATAGGACTCTTTATTTTGACTCAGGTCATGATTCCAGGATCATGGGATTGTGAGCCCTGTGCTGGGCTCTGCACTGAGCATGCAGCCTACTTAGGATTCTCTCTCTCTCTCTCTCTCTCTCTCTTTCTCTCTCCCCCTCTCTCTCTCTCCTTCCCTCCCTCCCTCCCTCTGTTCCTATCCCCCACTGCTTATGCTCTTTCTCTAAAATCAGTAAAATAAAATAAAATAAAGTAACAAAAATGGTAAATAGTACTACATAAGTCAGTGAATACTGTAGATAAAGAAGTAGGGTAAAAGTCCAGGCTGGGGTGTTCTTATTTAAGAAGGATTGTAAAAAACATGGGGGCCTAGGTGGCTCAGTCAGTTAAGCGTCCAACTTTGGCTCCTCAGGTCATGATCTTGTGGTCCCTGAGTTCGAGCCCCACATTGGACTCTGTGCTGACAGCTCAGAGCCTGAAGCCTTCTTCAGATTCTGCATCTCCCTCTCACTTCCCTCCTGTGTTCACACCCTGCCTCTCTCTCCAAAAAAAAAAAAAAAAAAAAAAAAGAATAAACATTTAAAAATTTTTTAAAAGAAGGACTGTGAAAACCCAAACAGAATAAAACTAGAGGCACAGCTGGACAAAGCCAAAAAGAAAAAGCCCTGGTAAGAACACAGGGCTGACTCAGGATGAACTGAATCAATAACAGACCATATGTCTGAAGAACTGCTATGGCAGTTAAAACCTGTTTGAGGCAGGACAAGACCCAAGAAGGTAGTTACAACTAATGAAGGAAGCAAGCTAATTAATTAGGTTACAATGGATGAGACAGAGGAATTACAGAACAGGATTTCATTTTGCAGGAAGAGCTGAGTCAGAATTGTTAATTTGGCTGTGTCTTCAGGTGCTGGGTGTAAAAAAAGTTGCCTCAAACTTGACTATTCTTGCATGGAGTGTGTTGAGAAGTGGAGTCAAAGCAAAACAGCAAATTGAATGTACATGGTATCTTTCTCTTAGGATTCTCAACTATGCCGCTGTACCAATGTTTAAATGGACTAGATAACTATGTTGAATATTGCTGACAGGTAGAACATAAAAAGGATGGGAGGTGCCCTAGTGCCCTCGGCATACTGCTCCAAAGTAGCTTTTTGAGGGACAGGCACCAAGCTGAATTAGAATGAGAGGAGAACAAATATGAAGAGGTGAAGAATTCAAGAAGAACAGTTTGCTGTGAAGGGAAGCAGAAAAATGGTGTGAGAGATGGGACGTGAGAGATGGGGGCGTGAGATAAGGGGTTCCATGGAGGTTGGTCTGCATGGTTTCAGGGATGAGAAATGGAGAGCAGAATGAAAGCATTTCAGAGAGAGAGAGAGAGAGAGAGAGAGAACCCTAATTCGGCTGAGAGGAGCTAGACTAAGCTGGTGAATGATAATGACTCCAATACACTTGTAGAAGAACTTTTCCTGAAAGGAACAGAAACTCTTACTTAGTTGTATTAGGGGAAAAAATGATTTGTAAATGTTTGCAGATTTGGTGGTAGGTAGAGTAAGTGCTACTCTGTTTCTATTTTTTAATTTAATTTTAATTTAATTTTTATTTTAGACAGAGTGCTAGTAGGAGAGAGGGGAGTGAGATAGAGAGAGAGAGAGAGAGAGAGAGAGAGAGAGAGAGAGAATATCTTAAGCAGGCTCCACACTCAGCACAGAGCCCAACACAGGGCTCAATCCCATGACCCTGGGATCATGACCTGAGGCAAAATCAAGAGTGGGACATTTAACCAACTGAGCCACTCAGGCACCCCTGTTTCTACTTTTTAAAATTTCTTTTGCTTTTTCTTTTTTTAAAGATGTATTTATTTTTGAGAGAGAGAGAGAGTGCAAGTGGGGAAAAAGTGGGGATGGCGGCACAGAAGATCTAAAGCCAGCTCTGTGCTGATAGCAGCAAGCCCGATGTGGGGCTCGAACTCAGGAACTGTGAGACCATGACCTGAGCTGAAGTCAGACGCTCAACCGACTGAGCCACCCAGGTGCCCCGTGGCCTTATTATTATTGTTTTTTTTAAGCAAGAACGAAGCTGATTGTGAGAGAAACGCTGATACAGAACATTTGAAGAGAGTTGAGAAACTATGAAATTGCCATCATGGAAAGAAAGGGATGAAGCTCGTGACACAAAAGTTGTAACATTCTTGGACCATACGGAGAGCCTATCGGAAATTTGAGATAATGAAATCAATCTGCTGCATTGACTGATTTAAAGTGAAATCAATCTGCTGCATTGGGTCATTTTTCTTTAGGGACCTCCCTCAAAAGATGGGTTTGAATCTATTCAAGGCAGTGGAGTCACCTCTGCACATCTTGTAAGTGTAGGCTTTGTTTCCATCCTGGATCCAAATTCTGATTCCTCTACTTACATCTGTTAGTCCTCAGAAAGAGTCACTTCATTTGTCATTATCTCCGTTTCCTGATCTGTGAAATGGCAATCACAATAGTGTCTACCTTATTGGGTTGTTAGGGAGATTCAATTATTCAAAGATGCAAAAGGTTTAGGATAGTATCGGGTATCTCAAGTGCTCAATTAATGTTAGCTAACAATTCCCATTATATAAAGTATGTGATGTGCTCAGACTTTACAAGTTATGGTGGTTTTTTACCCATTCAAAACAAAATAAGTAGAATTTGAAAAATTATAAACCATAATCCTATGTGACATTCTTGAATTAAAAAATAGATGGTTCTGGGGTGCCTGGGTGGCTCAGTGAGTTGAGCATTCGACTTCAGCACAGGTCATGATCTCATGGTTCCTGACTTCAAGCCCCGCATTGGGCTCTGTGCTGACAGCTCAGAGCCTGGAGCCCACTGCAGATTCTGTGTCTCCTTCTTTCTCTGCCCCTCCCTGCTCATGCTCTGTCTCTCACTCTCTCAAAAATAAATAAAAAATAAGTAAAGAAAAATACATGATTCTAGGAGTTACTATTTTTAAGAAAGCCATTCAGAACTGTAAAATTCTCCAGTTTCTAAAAACTCAACTTTTCAAAGATTTTCTAAAATCAATCACAATTTGCACAGATTAATGGTAAGTGATAAATTCAGTTTGGAAATGAGAACTCATTTATGGACAGGCCCCTCAAATTTTAGAGTCCAAAGATTTCAGTCCTGTAATTTTATTCATTTGTACTTTCTGCAAAGATTTTTCTGGGCCAATAATGTCACTTAGGTACGCAATGTTCTGAAGACACTCAAGGTAAAACAACAAACTGGTATTATTGATTATTTGTGTAACTTTTCTTTTTAAAAAAATTTTTTTAACGTTTATTACTGAGAGACAGAGAGACACAGAGTGTGAGCAGGGGAGGGGTAGAGAGAGGGGGAGACACAGAATCTGAAGCAGCCTCCAGGCTCTGTCAGCACAGAGCCTGACGCGGGGCTCGAACTCATGATCTGTGAGATCATGACCTGAGCCGAAGTCAGTCGTCTAACCAACTGAACCACCCAGGCACCCCTTGCATAACTTTTCAAAAATGCTTCCCTTTAAATTCAACAAGTAAATACTTGGTGTTTTCTCTGGTGCAGAGCACCATAAGGTCCACCAGGTAGGAAAGGCAGAATTTCTGGCTCTCCAGTGATTTGATTTCTTAAATTTGATTTACAACATTTCTAAGAAATAAAAGACAAGTATGCTTTACTCATTTCATAAACAAGGAGACAAAGGATTTTAAAGCAGAAATACATAGTTTGTGGCAGAGATTATGACTCAATTGCTCAAAATCAGATTCTATCAATCTATCTGCAGAGCTAATAAGAGGTCAACTGTGAAGATTACCTAGACTCCAGAACTTGGAAAAACAAACAAAAGCATTGCTAAGGTCATCTTATTTCTACTCCTAGTATTCCTCCTGCTACATATTACTACACCAAAACTGCTGCTACTACTATTTCAGAGTAACATTTTTTACCATGCACCTTGCAAGTCCTCCACTTAAGTCCAAGAGCCCCCAAAATATATGGAGGAATTAGAAGTTTAAGTGTTTTGATCCTAAAAAATAAAATATTTGTAAATGATACAAGGAAACCAAAAGTCATGTGGAAACCATATAATGTTGCATTAGATCATGTACAAAATACATATATAAAATCATGACCACTCTTATACAAAGAAATCTTTGAGTTTTTGTCCTGCCTTCTTTCCCTCTTTTACAATCATTTTCTCTTTTATTTCTGTTTGTAAAATGAGAAAATTTAGAGATCAACTGTCACCATGAAATATTGCTTGAGAATCTACTAACAAAACAGGGCTAAAGATCTGAGTTCTTCCCCAGTTTTATTGAGATATAACTGATGTACCAAAAACTGCACGTATTTTATGTATGCAATGTGATGGGTTTGGACATATACATACACTTGTGACTCCATCACCACAATCAGGGTAAACATATGCATCACCTAGAAAGGTTTCCTTGTCTCCTCAATCTTTTTTTTTCTTTTTGTAAGAACGATTAACAGGTCTACCCTCTCAATTTTACTTCATGGTACCATATTGTTAACTATAAGCACTGTGTTTTTAGAGATCTCCAGAACTTAATCTTGTATAACATTATACCACCTAAGCAACAACTCTGATTTCCCTCTCCCCACATCTCTTGTCAACTATCATTCTATTATTTGCTTCCCTAAGTTTGACTTTTATTTTATTTTATTTTATTTTATTTTATTTTATTTTATTTTATTGAGAGAGAGAGAGAGAGAACAAGCAGGCTTGTGGGGCAGAGGGAGAGAGAGATAGAAAATCTTAGGTAGGCTCAATCCCACCACTCTGGGATCATGACCTGAGCTGCAATCAAGAGTCAGATGCATTATAACCAACTGAGCAACACAGGTGCCCCAAGTTTGACTATTTTAGGTATCTCATATAAGTGAGATACCTACTTTCTTTCTGTGCACTGGCTTATTTCACTCAGTATAATGTCTTCCAGGTCTATTCATGCCATACAAATGGTAGGATTTCCTTTTTCTTTAAGGATGAATAACATTCCATTGCATGAATATAGCACATCTTTAAAATCTGTTCATCTGTTGATTGACATTTGGATTGTTTCCATATTCTTGGCTATTTTGAATAATACTGTAATGAACATGAGAGTGCAAATATCTGTTGAAGATCCTGATTTCAATTTGGGGGGAGATATATACCCTGAAGAGCGATTGCTGGATCAGTTGCTGATGTTCTATTTTTAGTTTTTTTGAGGAACCTTATACGATTTTCCACAGTAGCTACACCAGTTTACATTCACCAGTCTCATACATGGGTTCCAATTTTTGCATATCCTCACCACACTTATCTTTTGTTAGCCTTCCTTTATATAAAAGAAAACTTTAAGAACAGGACCTATTAGATGTGAAACACGGTTGTCTTCTGGATTTGTTTGGTTAAGATGGAAGAAGAAAGTTTATAAGTATTCCACAGCCAAAGGGCTGTTGTAAATTTGTTAGTTTAAAGCTAAAGTATGTAAGCTAGAACTCATAAAACTAGCTTAAGTGAGAACAGATACAGAGTTTAATAGATTTAACCACTGACAATGAAAGGTGAAACCAACATTTGCTTGGTTAGCTCAGAAATACCAACTTCACTGCAAATGGGTTTTGGGAGGAGAAAAAAAACACATTGTAGGACTCCAGTTAAGAAAAATAAAGGGAGCTCCTAGGTGGCTCAGTTGGTTGAGTGTGTGACACTTGATTGTGGCTCAGATCATAGTCTCATGGTTTATGGGTTTGAGTCCCGCAACAGGCTCTGCACTGACAGTGCTGAGCCTGCTTGGGTACTTCTCTTTCACCTTCTCTCTCTGCCCCTCCCCCTGTCATTCTCTCTCTCTCTCTCTCTCTCTCTCTCTCTCTCTCTCTCAAAAATAAATAAACTTTAAAAAAAATTTAAAAAAAGAAAGAAAGAAAAGTAAAGGGAGCCTGAGGGGCTCAGTCGGTTAAGCATCCAACTTTTGATCTCAGCTCAGGTCATGATCTCACTGTTTGTGGGATGAACCCCATGTTGGTCTCTGCAATGACAGCATGGAGGCTGCTTAGGTTTCTCCCCTTCTGTCTCTGTCCCTCTCCTGCTTGTACTCTCTGTCTCTCAAAATAAATAAATAAACCTTTAAAAAATTTTTAAAAGAAAAGTAGAAGAATTATAGCTAGATACCAGTTATTCATTGTTTTGTATTCTGTATCACAAGGGTAGGAATGATGCCAATTCTGTGATTGTATTTGTATGAGTTTAGATCTTAGTAGCTATCATAGCTACAGTTTACAGGTCTTTGAATTTTCTACATTTTAAAAGAAAGACATTTCAGGACTTTACATTGATTTAACCAAGAGCAACTAATTTCAAAATTGTTATTTCTATTTTTAGCACATTCGTCTAAGGAAGATTCCTTACTATCACTTTTCCAAACGGATACTGCATAAAACAAATGATTAATTGAAATAAATGGCCCTGTTTTTAGTCACTCCATTCAGCACTGTTACCTAAGTAATAGCAAATTATAACCTGATTGATGAAGTTTCAAAGTAATTAATGAGCTATGGGATCCCACCAGGCCTCAAGAAAAATATTCTTTTTCAATAAGTATCTTTGGTAATGTAAAAAACAGAATTAAACGAAAATTAACCACATATTACTGACACATGGCAAGGAAAATTCAACCATAATCAGTATCTAAAATGTGAGTTACAAGTAGCTATAGTTTAAAATATAGTAGGTGAGATTTGGGGGAATTTTTTTTTTCTATTGAGGTTCAGAGAGCACAAAGAGAGACTCAGGAGCTACCATTTAGAAGGTGAGTACTTCCAAACTAAAAAAAGGGGGAGGATGTTAAACGCATACTCAGGGAAACTGCTAATCATTACTACCATTGATGTGGTCAAGAAAGGCTTGTTGGCACTTGATGCTGACACCTGCTTGAAAGATAATGATAGCATTTTAAATTAAGGGCACAATCATAAATGTTTTATTAATATTTATTGAATGATTCCAAGATGTAGTCATATCCTTTAATAACTTTTTATAATGCATGTTATAAAATGCATTGGTAACATATTCTTAATAAATGTTGCCATAATAAGCTCCTATAATGTTGCTAAAGCACAGCTGTTGTTAATTAAAACAATGTATGCACCTGCTTCATCCATTAATTTTGATTATTAGTAAAGAAAGTATTTTTAAATGACCACTATAACTTTAAAAATAATCACTATTTGGATGAACCTTTAACCGCAATGACTTTTCTTCACTCTCACAGACACCTGTAGCCTTTAGGTCTTGAAAACAAATTAAAACAGAAAACTAGGTCATCAAATGTTTGAAGGTGTTTTTAAGTTAATAATGTATGCACATTAGTTGGTTTTTGCTCTGTGTGTACTGTATCTGCTTCCAGAAAACAGCTCAGAAGGACTTACGAGTTATTTTATGCTCACAATTTTGGTCTTCATCTGCTTTCCGAAGGTTCAAGGAGTGCTCAAAAATTGCACACACAAACATTTTATTTCTTGTTTTTTTTTAATTTCCTTAAGTAATCTCTATGCCAAATGTGGGGCTTGACCTCATGACCCCAAGGTCACAAGTTGCATGCTCTACTGTACTGACTAAGCCAGTCAGGCGCCCTAACATTTTCCTGATCTCAGAGACTATTACATCATTTTAAGACCTTCTCCCAGAAGACTATCTCCTTGATCAATCTAAAATGGAAGTAGCATTAATAGGACAATTAAGGTACTATCCCTTGTCTACACAGTGCCATCTATTTTTGGAAACTATCATGCAATAAGTGATGAAGTTTGTAAAAGGAAAAGCTTTAGAATGTGGAAATTTCAACTTTGATCTTACAAAAGTGCGTCCTCTGTTCCTCATTTATTCCCATCAATCATCACAGCCATAGTAATGTTATCAGTGGCATAAAGGCATATCAAGACCAGAATGACATAGCATGATATAGCATGGAAAATAAAAATTTTGGGGGGCGCCTGGATGGCTCAGTCAGTTGAGCATCCGACTTCGGCTCAGGTCATGATCTCGTGGTTCCTAAGTTCAAGCCCCACATCAGGCTGACAGCTCAGAGCCTGGAGCCTGCTTCAGATTCTGTGTCTCCCTCTCTTTAACCCTCCCCTGCTCACACTCTGTGTCGCTCTCTCTGAAAAAATAAATAAACATTAAAAATTTAAAATATTTTTTTTCTAATAAAGTCATGAAAAATAATTGTTAATCAGTAAGTATATTAGTTTGACTAGGCTGCCATAACAAATTACCATAGACTGAATGATTTAAACAATAGAAATTATTTTCCCATAGTTCTAGAGAGGCTGGGAAGTCCAAGATCAAGTCACTGGCAAATTTAGTTTCTGGGTGGGAGCGCTCTTTCTGGCTTGTAGATAGCCACTTTGTCATCAACATAATGGAAAGAGTAAGTTCTCTGGTGTTTGTTCTTTTAAGTACACTAATGCATTTGGATTAGGGCCTCCACCCTTATGACCTCATTTAACTTAATCACCTCTTAAAAGTCGTACCTCCAAATGTAGTCACACTGGGGATTAGGGCTTCAATGTGTGAATATGGTGGGGTAAGGCACACAATTCAGCTCACAGCAGTAGGGTTAAAACACATAAGCCAATATTTTCTTACTCCAAACATTTTTACATGGACATTTTTACTTCAAAGGGATATTAAAAGCTCATATACTGAAAAATACACCTTAATTAATCAATACAATATTTTCCTAATTCTATGAGCAATAAGTCCAAAATTCATCAAAAACTATCCCAGTTGATAAGTGAGCTCACACCTCATCACAGACAGATTTGGGTGGCCAGAATACAATGACAAGACAGAAAGGTTCCTGCTGTCATGAAGTTTAATCCTAGAGTGGAGAGATGGTATGTTAACATATAATTGCATAAATAAGAAAACATCTGATAGAGATAACAGGTATGAAAAAAGATACTCTCATAGAGACAGTGCCATGGGGCTACTGTAGATTGTGTGCTTTAGGGCACCAGAGGAGATCACAATGTGACGAAGAGAATGAGACTGTGTGAAGAACATCTCAAGTACTAATAACAAATAAATGAAAAAAAATGGGGGGGGGGTGCTTTCACTTATTATCATATTAAAACGATTATTTACAAATAAGAAAAGCTACATCAAGCATTAACACACTTATGTGTAGAATCAGCAATTCGGAAATTTCTCATGATTCTCTGTCACCAATGATACTAAAAATAAATCTTATTTGAAAGAATTATAATTAAGCTATTCTTTCTTACCCAACACTATATCTTTTTTTTTTAAGTTTTATTTATTTTTGACAGAACACGGTATGGGAGGGACAGAGAGAGAAGTGGACAGAGAATCCAAAGTGGCTCTGGGCTGACAGCAGCGAGCCTGATGTGGGGCTCAAATTCTAAACTCATGACCTGTGAGATCAAGACCTGACCTGAAGTCGGACGCTCAACGAAATGAGCCACCCAGGTCCCCCTCCACCGCTGCATCTTGTAGTTGGACCAAGAAGATAATTAGTTCCTCTCTGCAATGTACCTGGATTGACATGTATGTAATCAGCATACCCAGTATAGGTATGTACAACTACAGAAATTTGACGACTGTTTGGAAAAGGGTTTAATGCATAGATTCGTTAAAAAAGAGACCATCCATATTCTACAATTTACCTTCCTCTAAACAAACCTGAGATTCCACTCTTGGCTCAATCTCACACCCTCTCCTCTTGGAAGTCTTCAATTAGTGTTTGGCCGTTTTCCTTTAAACATTTCACTTAAAATGTCTAGTAGGGATATTAAATTTCAGGATGGGTTTGTGACAGCAAGTAGGAAATAGAAAACCTTAATAATCAAATCTGGACTTGATTTGTAAGTTAAAACGACTGAATGTTGCATTCCCTTTGGTGAGTGCCTGAGGAGAGCAGAAATCTTGAAAAGGCTCTCCAGGTGCCCTGGGCTAAAAACAACCAGGTGATTATGAGTTACATATGTTTCACATTTGCTAATAAAAAGGTGAAAATCACCCTAGTTGGCATTATTCTTATTTGAGGCATTTAAAGCACCAATGAAGGATTAAAATTAAGCCATGAGTAAATACAAAAAGACAAGGATTAGAAACATGCCCTATGTTAATGTGAGTCTGCTTGCACATTACAGTGCAAACAGATAGAGACTATTCAAGTACATTCACAGAACAGTCGCATCAGGAAATATATGTGATTAAAATGGCCTGGTCAGGGGTACCTGGCTGGCTCAGAGATTACTTAAAAATAAAATTTAAGGGGTGCCTGGGTGGCTCAGTCAGTTAAACATCTGACTTCGGCTCAGGTCACGATCTCACAGTTTGTGAATTTGAGCCCCGTGTCAGGCTCTGTGCTGACAGCTCAGTGCCGGGAGCCTGCTTTGGACCCTGTGTCTCCCTCTCTGCTCCTCCCCTGCTCATGCTCTGTCTCTCTCGTCTCAAAAATAAATAAAAATTTTAAAAAATAAATAAAATAAAATTTTTAAAAATGGTTTAGAAGATGGCCAGGTCAGTATTGAGGCAAAAGAATCCAGATGACCAACCTGTTTTCCTCTCAAAGGCAATAAAAATAAGGACAAATTCATGGTGCCTTTTCCTTTTCTATTTACGTTCTCTGATATCTTCTTCCTCAAGCTCTGTGAGTCTTCAGAATGTTTACAAAATAGGCAAAGCAAAGGCTAGGCTATCATTCTCCTTCATGTAGCACTTCTAATTCAGAAAGACAAAAAGTTTCTACATAGCACCTGCACAATTCTGTTTCTAGAACTATATTTCCCAAATTAGATCCCCATCATCATGCTAAGAGATCATGATTTCAAAACAGCATGACCGAGATAGCTTTCTCCACCATCGAGCAAAGAAAAATGCTCTTGCATATAATCAGTCTCCCCAGTATGTATCTGGGATAAAATTACCTTCTCACACATTTGCTTCATAACAGAAGTCTGGAGTGGAGAGTGTATTTCAAATAGTGAGTTGGAATGTTAACATCCAAGGTTGAAATTCACTCAAAAATATAAATCTAGGTGAAATTTATTTAAACTTTCCTTAAGTATTATTTTGAAATGGTTAAAATCACTTTCTATTTCTTAACCTACTGATAGTCATTTTCATCTTAAAATCGCTGTATGTTTTAAACAATTTTTCCTAAAATCTCATTTTCTGCAAAATGAGGTTGCAACTCATGAGCACTGCTTGGTAATTTTGTCTCACAAAATTTTCTAGATTCATCTGCCCCTTGAATCTCAATGGGCTTTTTCCTTTTCTCATCTCTCAGGATGGTGCTACTTGAATTTTTTTAACCGTATGTTTTCACACCAATACACCTTTACTCATGTTGCCCTCCTTGCCTGTAATGTTTTTTCTTTCCTTTCTTCTGTCATCCAAAGTGCTTCTCTGACTAAAATTTAAACATTTTTTGACTTCTAAAACCAGATAAAATGTTTCTTCTTCTCTGATATAGGGCTTATTCTCCTAACAGGAAGTAGCTTTTCTAACACGTACCTTCATGACAGCACAGTGTGATTTATGCTAGAGTTACTGAGTTATTTGTGCACATTTTTGTCCTCCCTTGATAAACTACATATTCATCTATGTAACCTCATAGGATCAATGACTATACCTGGCATGAGTAGGCAGCTGATATTTGTGGAATTGAATTGGCTTGGAGAATGTTAATGATTTCTTTTGCATCCATCTTGATTGAAAAAGCAACAGTTACCACACAATAGAGACTCAATAGCACGGTTCAGAGAAAGGAAATGTAGACAACAGCCACTCATATTTGTTGTTCAGTAATCACAGATTAGAACAACCTTGTACTGGAGAATCAACATAGAGAAGGTTGAGCTTGGAGCTCTTGAAAATAAGCTCTGAAGACAGAGTATGACCACAATGAAAAGCCTCCATCTATAGAGTAAGCAAGACTGCTTTGCTCAGTCATCAATCAACCACCACAGCTACTTGTTAATTAATGAAACCAAGTTTCTTTCCTGATGGCAACAGCACTTGGTTACACTTGTGAAAGGGAAAGTGATTTTGATTGACTCAGACCCTCTGTTTGCTGTGTCATGAACACGTAGTTGGGTGACTAATTGAATGACTAGCCTCTCACTGGAAAGCTCTGGACCCTTCACCTATGCTTCTTCATTAGTCAAGTGCCCATATTGAGAAGACAATCTTGTTCTGAACTGATAGAGCTGTAGCTCTGTTATGATGCAGCATTGTCTAGTAAAAGAACGTTGGTCAGAAAGGTAAAAGATTGGGTTCAGCCCCAGATTAAAGTGGGACCCATAAGGGCATGTTATAACAAACTTTGTCTTCACGCACGCTTCTTAGATTCTGACTCAGCAGCTTACTAGCTCTTAGACCTTCTTCAGAGGTGACTTAGTTCTATGAATCTCATTGTTTTCATTTGTAAGATAGGGATAATAAAAATCCTTTGGAAATCAAGGTTTAATTGAGATGCTAACAGGAAAAAGTATGACTTAGTGACCAGGATAATGGCTGGCATTAAAGGCTGATCTAAACAATTAATCAATAGTGGCATCTGGGTGGCTCAGTCCGTTAAGCATCTGACTTTGGCTCAGGTCATGATCTCACAGTTCATGGGTTTGAGCCCCACATCGGGCTCTGTGCTGACAGCTTAGAGCCTGGAGCCTCCTTCAGATTCTGTGTCTCCCTCTCTCTCTGTCCCTCCCCTGCTCATGCTCTCTCTCTCTCTCGTTCAAAAATAAATAAAAACATTAAAAAAATAAATGATCAATAAATGTTTATTTCCACCAATATTTTAGTTTCCTCATCCATTCAGATAGGAATAGTACCCTGCCTCTCTCAGTGAACAGGATTGAGCAAGTGGGACTTAAACTAGATAGCTGCATCTTCTTTAGATGGTTCCTAAATATAATTGGGTTAAAAATTCACAGGCACTGAGAAAAGGACCAGCCATCAACCTGGTCACTTAGGCAGAGGAGCAAACTGTCAGAGAATAAAGTGTCCTAAAAGTGGTTCTTAGCAGGCTTGTTTAATGAGAAGAAAATTAGGAACAGTTTACATAGCAGTGAAGGATTTATATAACAATTTTCCTTACTTATCCACATCTTCAACAATCTACATTTGTTAAGACCACATCAAATTCAGTGAGCTAAAATAGTTCATGTAGTGCAGTTAGTTGATGAACAGAGCTTTCCTTATACCCAAGAAATCTCCAAAAAGGTCACTGATCACCTCATCCAAAAAGTGGGAATCACTGCTTAACAGATGTTTGCCCACAATGGCCGTTACAATGATTACTGTACATTTTGCAAATACATTAAAAAGTGTTTACAAACAAAATCTCCAGATTTACATTTTAAAGGCTTCAATTCATTGTGAAGTTTCCCAGTGACTTCCAAATTCCCACATGTGTCTGACATTTGTCAAATATACCCCATTACAGATGAAAATAAACTGTACTAAATTCATAACTGAAAGTTCATCTGCAACTCTATCCTGACAATTAGTATCTACACTAAGCTTCCTAGATTACAAACTAGTTAATTTTACACGACAAGGAAGCTTCAATTCGCAAATTCACGTTCCAAGGCTGACAGTATCTAAATTTCTTGATGAATTGTATTTTGGGGAAGACACAGGATACGAACAGAAGCCCTGTGAAACTCTGTAGTTCTAGCAGAGACATTGAGTATTCACTCAATTTTCTACATTCTTTTTTTTTCACAAAACATGCAATTTAGCTAACATATGCTGACTATTTTCAGTAATTGTATACTGTGGAAGAGTATCACTCTATCCAGTGTATTAAGTCTCTTAATCACTATCTTGAGCCAGTTTTTGTATTTAAATACTTTGGGAAAAAATTCTTTGGAGGGGAATTTAAACTAACAACCACTGGTTCCATTATCAGCTGATGGCTTAATCACCAATAGCATAGCCACTTAAATTAGCCTCCTGTGGATGATTAGACAATGTAGCCGATGAACCGGTGTGGAGCACCTGTGTAAAATGGGCAGTAAAAGCCATGGAGAGACTCACTCCCAATTAATAAATGAACCAACAAACCAATCACAATCTCATTAGTACTTTGGATGACTGATTTCTCTTTATTGTCAGTGATTAGTTTCTCTCTGGAACAGTTAGTCCTATTTCTCATTGTGGAAAGTGATGGGACAAGGAAGGACAACTAGATTAGTCCATTTCCCCACATCTGTACATTGCTTATAGAAAACAAAACAAAACAAAACACAAAGCATTTGAAGGAGCCAATGTGTTCTTGCACTGTTTTTCAAACTAACATCTGTCACCCACTGGTGAGCTGTGAAATCCATTTAATGGGTACTATGGTCTGAATTCATATGTTTAGATCCTAACCCCCAAAGATGATAGTATTAAGAGGGTGGAACCCTCATGAATGGGATTAGCGCCTTATAAAAAAGGCTCCAGAGAGGTTCCTAGACTCTTCTACCATGTAAAGACACAATGAAAAAACCCGGCTATGAATGAGGAAGAGGGCCCTCACTCAACCATGCAGATGCCTTGATTTGAACTTTCCAGCTTCCAGAACTGTGAGAAATAAATTTCTGTTGTTTATGAGCTAACCAGTCTGTGGTATTTTGTTATAGCAGTTCAAACGGACTGAGACAATGGGTCATGACAATCATATATAACATGTATTTCTGCCTGTGAGTTGCATTAAAAATTTTTTTGAAAGCCACAGAGTTATTTCTGTGTTGGATTAAACATTAGTATTAAGGCAGTACTTTTTGGCCAGGTAAATTTCCATCATGCCAGAGTATTACACAATAACTTAAAATTGGTAGGCTCTACTATCATCTACTACATTTAAAAAAAAAAAAAAAAAGAGTACATCTGTAACAGCTCCTGAAATGATCAGTTACCTTCTGAGGCAGTCTAATTCTGGTTATACAATTAGCCCTTCCTGCTAGCACCTAGCATTCAGCATGTTCCTAAGTATAAAATGAATGATGTAAAAAAAAAAAAACAAAAAACAAAAAACACCAATGGGTAAGCAGGGGGAGAATACAGGTTTTGCGGGAATAAAACTTTTTTATAATTTGGGTGCTCTCTTTAAGGAAAAGAAGGAAATAACAAAAGTGGATATGAACGGGAATATTTATATAGAATAAAAAAAGAAATTGTAACAAATGCCTAGGTACTTGGAGTTTTATGCCTCTTTCTTTTCAGATCTGTGGACAACTTACCAGAAACACTTACAGTGAAATGCTGCTTCTTCTTTTTTTTTTTTTTTTGTTTATTTATTTTTGAGAGACAGTGTGTGAGCAGGGGAGGGGCAAAGAGAGAGGCAGAGGGGCAAAGAGAGAGGAAGAGAGAGGAGGACAGAGGATCTGAAGTAGGCTCTGCTGCTGAGAGCAGGGAGACTGAGGTGGGGCTTGAACTCAGCAGAGCAGGGAGTCTGATGGGGAGCTTGACCTCAGGAGCCCTGAGATCATGACCTGAGCCGAAGTCTGACACTTAACTGACTGAACTACCCAGGCACCCCAAATGCTTCTTGATTGTAAATGGGTTTCTCTCCTCCTAGAACACTCTGCAATCCCCACCAATCCCCAAGACTTCAAGGAACACTGAAGCTTCATATACATTATGTTAAATACTTCTCTGACATAGTAAGTAAATAAATGGATGTGAAGGGGCATACCAGTGACTCAAAGACCAGGAATGCATAGATGAGGGGATATTACGACTCAGTACTTACAGTAAGACTTTGCATGTTGATACCCTGGGACGGGGCTTGGCTTTGACAGTCACTAACCTGCAAGTTACTTAATATCTCTATACCTGTTTTCTCATTTGCAAAATGGAGGTACTGATAAAATCTGCCTTAACAAGCTAAAATGGGGCTATGCATGTAAAACTTCTAGAACAATGCTGGACACATAGTATTTGCTTAATGGATGTTTATGATTGTTTTATAGCAACATGTAGTTGGTATCAGAGATAGATGATTTGGATTCTAGGCCCAACTCAATATTTCTGTTTCCTTTTCTGTATGGTAAAATAGTGTCTACTACTAGGGGAGGAAAAAAATATATATGAAGGAAATACTTTAAGGTCCTTGGAAGGTATATGTGTATGTGTATAAGTGTGTGTGTGTTATTGGATGTAGTGGATGAATATAGGTAAAATAATAGCAATACTGACAACAACTAGATAGAGCATTTTAATAAGATGAGTGTCACTTACATCGTAACTAAATGACCAGTTACATAATTTCCATGTATATTAAAACTGCACTCACTGGGAGAAAATAGAATGGCACAGGACAGTAGGGCACTCTAAATAGTAAATAGTCCATAGCAAGTAGACATTAGAATAAAAGTCTGCTTTTTGTAAAAAAAAAAAAAAAAAAAAAAAAATCAGTTTTATTGCACACGAGGAAATAAACTATATAGCATTACTTGCAATTACCATATTGATTACCTGTAAACAAATTAACACTGAGTGGTTTAAGTACTGATCAAATTCCCTGAATGGGATAAGTGTCTTTCCCTTGGAAATATATTTTCAATGATGGTTTTGCTTAGAAAATATTTTTAATAGATAAAGTGGAGGTTAACTCCTCAAGCCATTTCAAGACCATGAGACACTGCAAATAATAATAGCAGAAATGACAATATCACTCCATGTAATAAAAGATTAAAAAAAATAAACTTTCAACACATCAAGTCCAACTACTCAGTGGCACTCGGTCAATCTCTGCTTGGAAACATGGTTGTGTACGGTCCTCACATATTTATATATTTTCTAATGTTACTAGTACCAACATAAGGATTTCTAGCACTTTAGTCTTCTGTGGAAAAAAGAGAGAAAGACAGGGAGAGAAATGGAGATTTAAAGAGAGGAAGAAGAGAGTGAGAAAAAGAGAAACAGGGGAGAAGAGAGAGTTTCCATTCTGGATGGAAAGAAAAGGTCTACTTTCATTTATTACACTTTCAACCTTATGTTTTTCTTCCTCTGTTAATCAACCGTAACTCCCTAATCCCTCCTTTGAATTAAAAAAGCATTTAAATTATAATATGAAAGTATCTGTCCTTTATATCTCACTTAATGAGAAAATAAACACTCACATAAAAATCGAAAAACACATTTTTTCTGACTACCAACCACCACCAGATTGACATATTTCTCTAAGATATTATTTTCCTAAAATATGTAACAATTAAAATTTCTACAGGGCAAATATGGTCAACTAAGTTCAAACATATATTCCATGAGAGGCTCTTCCCTATAGAAAGAAATATGAAGCTCATCTTTGCAAATCCTTACCAACTTCTCTTGGACCCAGAAAGCCCCATAGGCAGCCTTTGCACTGATGAAGGCCAAGTTCAATAGGAAGAGATTCTGGAAGACTCTCCTCCCAGAATTCCTCTCACTGGGTCTGATTCTAAAATTTCTGTATACAAGGCAGAAAACTTATATTCTAGTTGCAATTTCTGCCATTATAAATGACACTTGAAATTGGTATTATTACAGAGTGTCTAAGAGGTACCTTTCTATTTCAGATGAGAAACAGAGACCCAGCAAACTATGGACTCACTCCCACCTTGTGGCAGAGTGGTCTATAGCCGTGTCCACTGACTTTGGACCTAGGGTATTTCACATCATTTTACTTGGCTTTCCACCTTTTACACTTGGGTTTACTTCTGTGAAAGGCCTTTCCAATGAAATTCCTCTTTACTGGACAAGTAACTGATTAATTGGTTTATATTAATTGATTAATATAATTCTTATATTCAGAACTTTGAGAGTAAGAGGACAGAAATCAAAGTACAATGTATGCATGTGTACGTACCATTTTGGTACAACACGACTTGTGGGTATGAAACAGTTCAACAGCAAATGCCCCACAGCTGCCTCTGGGCAGGGGAGACTAACTTGGAAATACACAGAAAATAAACAGCATCTTTAATGTGTCACTGAGACTCAAGTTTATCTTATCTCCAGCCAACATGTACAGAAATGATAGGGCTACCTATCCACATTGATACTATAAATTTCTTGTGTATAGACCTTGTGCCTCAAGTGACCCAATGCCTTGAGCCTCAGATTTGATTTGCATGGATTAGGGGCAGGAGGAACAGAGGGAAACGCTGGTATTTATTTATTTATTTATTTGCTTACTTACTAACTTCTACTGAAAGAAGTCCACACATTTAACTGTGGCTAGCCACATCTCTGTGGAGACAGAAAACCACCATTGTGAAATCTCTTTTAGTTTTAGGAAGAATTATGTAGTAATGAAATCATGTAAACTTAAATCAGTAGATAGTTATTACCCCACAAGGAAAGGTAAAGAATCTTTTGTGACCCAAAGGTTACTTGAGAAGGAAAGAGGTAGGAATATTGGCATGGGACCCAAGAAACCTTCTGGGAGGGAAATTTATCTGGCTTATTTGCTTTCATGGTTCAAATTCTATGATGAGTTGAATATTCCCAAATGTTTTTCTATTACAAAATAAGTCCCAAGAATAGGTCCCTTCTTTGAGAGATAGGAAGGTGATAACTGGAGGACCAGAAGCATTTAGGAGTCATCTTCCCTCTCCCAAACTAAGATGGAGACAGAACACTTTCTAGGAGTAGAGGAAATTTAGGAAACCAACATGTGCAGGATTTGGGGGTAATTAATTATTAGTATTATTCTAGCAAGCTTGAAAGATGATGGAGCCAAGTGTGGATGAGGAGGAAGTGTGGCTGATATTTAAAGGCAAATGAGAAACTCACAATTAAAAAAAAAAAAGCATTCCTTTTATGACTCATAGCAAATCTGAGACAATTTGGTTTAAGGAGATTAAAATGGGACAATTTATCAGACCCAAATATTAAATGGTATTTGTCCCTAATTTCCTTTATGGTTATATTCTGCCTAATGGTCAAAACATAGGCTACAAATAAAATTAGCCATAAACTCCAATATTCTTAAGGTTTGATGAGACTTCACAGGCATTTTTATTTTCAGATTAATTAGCTGGCAAAAATGGTAATAATGAAAAAGAATTTACTTGTAAGCAACTTTATTATTGCTTAAATTAAAACAATATTCATGGAAGGACATATAATCTTTATCAATTTGTAATTCACACCTCTTTTATAGAACTAACTGAATTATCTTTAGATGCTCCCTTATACTTTTCCAACAAGAGACCTGTCTTGGTTTACTTCATACCAATAAAATCTATTCCTTTATTTTCTTTCATCGTTTAGTACTCCAAGTTTCAAATTCTTCACCAAGTGAGATGTCACTTAAATTAAGAGAGCTCTCAACCTCCTTTTCCAAAGCTATAATAATGATACCTGCTTTCAGTTTAGGAATAAAAGGAAGGTATTAGAATTAATCTATGACTATTTTGTCCTTGTCTTAGAATATGAAATCTTTGACAGCCATGGCTATTGCAAGGTTTGAATTAAATGCAGAATCTCAATATAAGAATGTTTAAATGCTATTTAGAGTTTAATTACATGTAGAAAGTGAATATTGTAAGAAAATCTTTGAGAAGTATAAGACCTGGAAATTTCTTTCAAGGAGGTGTTGTTCTTTTTAAAAATTTTATCATATATAACATAAAGTCACATAAAATTTAAAAAATTACAAAAGGATAAACATAATTTAAAGCAAAACCGGGGCCCCTGGGTGGCTCAGTTGGTTAAGCGTCCAACTCCAGCTCAGGTCATGATCTCACAGTCCATGGGTTTGAGCCCCATATTGGGCTCTGTGCTGACAGCTCAGAGCCTGGAGCCTGCTTCAGATTCTGTGTCTCCCTCCCTCTTTGCCCCTCCCCTGCTCATGCTCTGTCTCTCTCTGTCTCAAAAATAAATAAAAACATTAAAATATTTATAAAACAAAGTTAATTGTGATAGTTGTGGCTGTTTGGAAAAGACAAAGAAACAAGGGAAATGCTATTCTAAATAGAAATGGAAGCCAAAACTCTACCTTTTATGATTTTATTTATTAAATATGAAGAAAAATAATTTTTTAAAGGAACAACAAACTAGGCAATCTCTTACATGACTCAATGAATTTAGTGAATAATGAAGTTACACAGCAACTGAAATTAATATGTAGTTAACAGCATTCTGCTTGCTGTGCTTTGAGACTGTGCCAATCTTTCATGCTTAATAAATATCAAGGATTTACTGAAAGCAAACTTAAAAAATACTTAAAGTTTCATTTCATTATGTTTACTAATCTTGTGTGAACTTGGACTCCCTTATTATCAGAGTTTATGATAATGCAGTATCAGGATCAAACCTGGATCTGCCTATCCCAATCTCATTTGAACCCATAATCTCTCCTCACATCTGTGGGGTGTCTAGATGATCATATAGACACTCATTTTAATAAAGAAGTTCAATTAAAATATTTATTAGCAAGGACCCCATGGGAGAAGACACATTGTGGAGAGACTTGGCTGAGAGGGGTAAAGAAATTAAGCCAAACTCATTAGCCCTAAAAACTAACACAATATTCTGCAAAACCATCAGAAATCAGCATGAACAGAGACTTAGTAGACAATGCCACATGTTGGGTCAATTTTCTAAATACTCAAAGCATTTGTATCAGGAATTGTGCTACACATATGCTTATATTGTACATGTTACCAATATGACATGCCAGTATATTTTCAAGTGCCTAAAATAAGAGTAGTATTAGTTCAGCATTGAACTTGGTAACAACAGCTTTGGAATTTATCCTATTTTGGGATGGAAAATCAAATGCATATAAAAGAGTTAGAAAATGACATAAAGCAATAATGTCCTTTATGCTATTACAGTTTCGTAGGAGGTAGTATGGTTTAGTAGTTGGAATTAAAATCCCAACTTCACCCATCATTAATTGTTTGACCTTGGGATAAAAGCTCATAAGCCTCAATTTTTCTTATCTGTATAATGACTTTAATACTGGTGTTTAAGAACAAAATGCATTAGACAATGCTAGGTGTTTAGTAAATTACCTAGCTTAAACTTTAAACAAAAAATATTTGGTAATAATAATCTTAATAATGATATATTTAAACAGACTCTTGCTACAAACGCATACCAAATGATATAGATGAAGTGTCTTGAAGAAAAGCTGCCTTCTGCTTCCAATGAGATGTAATCGGTCAATATTTATGTCCATAACAATTACAAATGCTGACAGCATTACAGGAAAAAAAAATTTAAAGCCTCAGAGAACTATGGAAGCAATAAGAACTAGAAGGACTAAATTTCCAGAGAAGGGCCAAAAGCAAGGTGAGCTGGTAATTGTTTTTTTCCCATAGAATCTGCTGAGTGTAGGTACAGGCTAGAGGTTGAGAACTAGAGTGTGGTATAACTTCAGGGCCACTGATGGTAAAAAGAAAAACAAACAAAACTTAGCAATCACAGAGGCAACAGTAGCAAAATTAGAGAGACCTCTGGGGCCTTAAATAAAATGCCATTTCCTTCTATATGAGACATTTTTGAATTCTGATTTTCAATGGAAGACAAAAGAACAAAGTGGAAATCTGTGGGAAGGGTAAAATATTCTCTAGTTTCATGGGACCTAGAAAACAAACATTCATCTGAAGGAGACCTAATTTAAAAAAAGAAGAAGGGGAGAGAAAAAGCAAGTAAGAGGAAAACCCCCTAGGAGTTGTGAATTGATAGTAAAGGAAAGCATCTACGAGGTAGTTGGAGGCTAAGTATCTAGGCCTGGACCTGGCAGAAGGCTGCTGCTGAGATATAGAAAAAGCAGTTGATACTTTAGCATTTGTGGGCTACCATGATAAAAGAGACCCAAGAGCATTGAATACAAGGTTGGTTTCCCTCTCAAGACCAAACTTTGAAGTTCTATCAAAGTGTGAGACTAAAGGGCTAAGGTTAAACGTTGGTCAGATGTCATTCCGGTTGTTTTTTGGAGCTGAAAAGCAAAGATTCATTCATCAGATTCTCACTTGAAATCCTTGGTGGCCATGCCCTAGAAATCAGGACGACCTAAGCACAGATTGAGTGTTACCAAAATTGCAACCCACCCTCAACACAATCTAATCCCTGATTGTACTGAAATGATAAAACTGCCAAGCCTACCGTACCCTACATTCTAAATTCTTGACAGAAGAAACATTTAATCCTTTCTGTTGGAAAAAAAAAAATACCATCTAGAGGATATTTGACTTTTAAATATACAATGTTTGTCATATAATAAAATCATAAATAATAAAAGCAGACCTACAAATGATCCACATTTTAAAGTAGCTGAGACATACTTAAAAATAACTACTATTAATATGTCTAAAGACAGGTGAAAAGAATAAAAATAAGTAAAAAGATGAGAAACAAAATAATTGAAGAATTAGAGCCTATATAAAAGAATCAAATAGGTATTCTGGAAATGAAAATAGAATACTTGAATTAAGAATACAGTCAAAGATTTCATGGTAGACTACACATGAGTGAAGGCAGAATTAATGTACTGGAAGAGAAGCCAATAGAAAACACTGAACTTAAACTACAGAGAGAAGTAAGGATGAAAGACAAGAAAAATGAGAGGACAGGAGAGGAGAGGAAAGAAGAAGGGAAGGAAGAAGCAAAAGGAAAACATAGAACATGCTCAAAGTTTCTATCATGTGTGAAAGTGGAGCTCCACAAGACAGAACAGAGAAAATGGGACAAAAGTAATATACAAAGAGAGAAAGGAGGAGAATTTTCCAGACTGATGGGAGAGATTAATTGACAGATGCATGAAATCTAAACCAGCAGAATAAATACCAAAAAATATATATCCAGGCATATTACAATATAATTGCTAAACATATAATACTCAAAGGGCAGCCAGAAGAAAGAAGACATTAAGACAATCAGATTAGCTAACTTCTCAACAGAAATAGTATATGCCATAAGACAATGGAAAGAAATCTTTAAAGTGCTGAAAAAAATTAATCACCAACCTAAAATTCTGTATCAAACAAAAATATTGTTCAACAGTGAGGATAAAATAAAGATGTCATCAAACAAAGGAAAACTAAAACAACTGGTTTGAAAAAGGCCTTTAGTAATATAATCCAAAACAGTTCTTCAAGCCCAAGAAAAATGATCCCAAATGTAAGCAGTGAAATGTAGGAGGAAAAAGAATACTGGGAAATATAACTATGTGGGTAAATATAAAAAATTTACTTACTGTAAAATACAGTAATCGTGATGTATGTTTAAGTTTCAAATATAGAGAGCTAAAATGCATGACAACAATAGTGTTGAAGGTCAGAGGATGATAAATGGAAATTATATGTTCTAGGCTTCAAGAATTTGAGCCTATGTACTTGAAAGATCCTGATTCTAATCCATACGTATTTTTTCTTCCACTAACACTGGTTAGAGTGAATACAGATCAGTTGTTCTCAACTCTGGTTTCCCTAGAGGACATTTGGTAACATCTGGAGACACTTTTGGTTGTCTTAACAGGTAAGGGAGTGAGGGGATTTGCTATCTAATGGATAAAGCCCAGGGATGTTGCTAAATATTCTACAATACATAGGACAATTCCCCACAACAAAGAGTTAACCAGTCAAAGACATCAATGAATTCAACAGTGCCAAAGGTGAGAAACTTTGTTGTAGATAATAAATGATACTGTTGCCTACCAACATTGTCTCGCTTCTCTATTTCCCAGCATTGTTGACAGAACTTGGCCTAATGCTTGTAGAAAAATACCCCTCTAGTAATGTGAGTAAGCTAAATCAGAACTGCATAGAAAATAGGCAAAAGACATGATGAGACATTTCACCAATGTTCAACATCACTAGCCATCAAGGAAACTCAAATTAAGACCATGATGAGATATCACTAAACAGCTAATAGAACAGCTTCAACAAGCAATAGTGACAATACGAAAAACTGAAAAAGGTGTACAGAAACTAGATCTCTCATGCTTGCTGGTGAGAATACAGATGGTAGAAGTGCCACTCTGGAAAAAAGTTTGGAAGTTTCAAAAGAAAGAAAGAGAGAAAGAAAGAAAGAAGAAGGAAGAAAGAAAAGGAGAGAGACACAGAGAGAGAGAGAGGAAGGAAGGAAGAAACAAACAGGAAGACTTTTACTTCTGTCAAGATAGAGTAGAAATACTTTTCCCTATTCCTCTTACCAGGTGCAAGAAAACACCCTTGATATGATATATAAAACAAACACACAAATTCTCTGAAATGTGGAAAGAGAAAGGCTAGAATGCTAGAGACCTTGGGATGCAAAAACAACATGGTGGTGAGTTGTCTGCTTTTTATTTTTCCTTCATATATACCAAACTTGTTGCTGAAGAACCAGGTAATACCAGAAATACCAATGGGCACAAACAGAAAAAGAACAAACAAAGCCTAACTTTTCCTCACCAAAGGACCAGGAAAGGGTATTCTTGTAAGAATGAAATTTTTTAGAACATAATTGCTCTGCTGCAGCCAAACTCCACAGAAAATATAATATAGCTCCCATCCTTACCCATACTAGCAAAGGCTAAGTGGGGAGCCTAGACTGTCAATCTAGCTAAGCTAATGAGTTATTCAAACCTGCATACTGTGGTATTGTGAGAGAAGCTTAAGTAGGGGATCATAACTTCCATCCCTGCCAGGTAGCAATGAGCCACTGCCCTTCCCCAGTGTCAGTGGAGATCATGTAGTGGGAATCCTGGATTTCCACCTTTTACCACCATAGTGATGAGGTCCCCCCCACACACCCCCAGCCCCTGCTGGAATGATGTCACAGATGGTCTAATGGGGAACCAGGACTTTCATCACAACCCAGTGCTAATGAGACCACCCACTTCATGATGTGCGCGAAGGCCACTTGGGGAACAGTAAGGAGGTACACCTACCCCTCTGAGCTGTGGAAGCCAATAGAGGCATTGTAGGGAGCCAGAATTCTCACCCTCACTCAAGAATAATAAAAAGCCCCAACCACGAGTATCAACTTAGTCCAAGCAGGGAACCTGAACTTCTACCCCAACCTGGAAGTAACAAGGCAGTGCTTCTCTTTTTCCTGCCAGAGCAGTATTAGAAGAAGCCACCAAAAACAGACATTTCAGTAATATCCAGGATCTTATAACATCATATCCCAAATGCCAAGATTTCAATTGAAAATCATGTGTCATACCCCAAACCAACAAGATTTCAAACTGAATGGGGGAAAAAAAAGAGACAATTAATAGATGATGACAACAAGAAAGAAAATTATTAGCATTACCTGACAAAGATTTTAAAGTGTTTCATCATAAAAGTGCTTCAGTGAACAATTCTGAGCACACTTGAAACAAGTAAGAGAATAGTTACACCAATAATATAGAAAATAAAAAAAGAATGCAAAAAATTTTAGAATTGAAAATTACAATAGAACTAAAAAATGTAATGGTTGGACTCTATAGCAGAATGGAGGGGACAATGGAAAGAATCAGTGAACATGAAGAAGGGACAACAAAAATTATTCAATGTAAACAACATAGAGAAACTAGACTGAAAACCGGGCCAAAACATAAAAAAAAGAACAACAAATCCTCAAGGATATTTGTAAATATAACAAAAGATCTAATATCCATGTTTTTAGTGTTTTAGAAGGAATGGAAAAACACAATGCTGAAAAAGTATTCAAAGAAATAATGGCTTAAAAACTTTCCAAATTTAACAAAAGCCATAAACTATATATTCAAGAACCATAATAAATTCCAAATAGTATACATCCACAGAAATCCACACCAAGACACATGACAATCAAAATTGTGAAAACTAAAGTAAAATAAAGTGTTTTGAAGCAGTTAGAGAAAAAAGACACCTTACCCTTCCTATAAAGAAGAAATAATTAGTGTGGTTTTTCATCAGAAAATATAAAGGCCAGAGGAAGTGCCATAACATGTTTCAAGTGCTTAAAAAGAAAAAAAGCTGTTAGCACATTATCCTTTACCAATAAGAATATCCTTCAGGAATGAAAGTGAAATCAAGATATGCTCAGGTTAAAGAAAACTAAAAGAATTGAAGACAGGAGACCCACCCTAAAAGGATGGCTAAAGGAGTTCTGTGAATAGAAAGGAAAAAATAAAGGCAGGAATCTTGGAATATCTGGAAGAATAAACAGAGCAAGTAAAAATATGGGTAAATACAAGAGACTTCCCTTCCGCTTTCAAGAATTCTAAATCATGTTTGACAGTTTAAGCAAATGTTGTAACAATGTCTGACATAGTTCTAAACGCAGGTAGATGAAATATTTAAGATTATATTGTTATAAATGGTGGAAAATAAAGTGATATAAAGGGAGAAATATTTTCTACATTTCATTCAAACTGAGAAAATGATGATACCAGTATACTGAGATAAGATCTATCATCTATCTTTCTATCTATATACACAAATCTATATCTATATATCTATAAATACAGATTTATATATAATTTATATACATTTATATATATTTAGATGTATATATAATATTTACATATATAATTTAACACCCAAAACAACTACTAAAAAAAGCTGTAGAAAGAGATACTAAACAACTACTAAAAAAGCTGTAGAAAGAGTATTAAAAAATACTATAAAAAGGTGAAATTTTAATTTTAAAATATATTCAAATAATTCATAGAAAGGCAGGTAAAATAAAACAAAAAAAATACAGAGAGCAAACATATAACAAAAAATGTACAAAAATGAACTACTGGAACCTCATCAAAATAAAAAGCTTCTGCACAGAGAAGGAAACAATCAGCAAAACTAAAAGGCAACTGACAGAATGGGAGAAGATATTTGCAAACAACATACCACATGAAGGGTTAGTATCCAAAATCTATCAAGAACTTATCAAATTCAACACCAAAAAACAAATAATCCAGTGAAGAAATGGGCAAAAGACATGAATAGACACTTCTCCAAAGAAGACACCAGATGGCCAACCGACACATGAAAAAATGCTCAACATCACTCCTCATCAGGGAAATACAAATCAAAACCACAAGGAGATACCACCTCACACCTGTCAGAATGGCTAAAATTAACAACTCAGGCAACAACAGATGTTGGCAAGGATGTGGAGAAAGAGGATCTCTTTTGCACCGCTGGTGGGAATGCAAACTGGTGCAGTGTCTGGAAAACAGTATGGAGGTTCCTCAAAAAATTAAAAATAGAACTACCCTATGACCCAGCAATTGCACTACTAGGTATTTATCCAAGGGATAAGGTGTGCTGTTTCAAAGGGGCACATGCACTATTGACAATAGTTTATAGTAGCACTATCGACAATAGCCAAAGTATGGAAAGAGCCCAAATGTCCATTGATGGATGAATGGATAAAGAAGATGTGGTATATATATATACAATGGAGTATTACTCGGCAATCAAAAAGAATGAATCTTGCCATTCGCAACTACATGGATGGAACTAGAGGGTATTATGCTAAGCGAAATTAGTCAGAGAAAGACAAAAATCATATGACTTTAGTCATACGAGGACTTTAAGGTACAAAACAGATGAACATAAAGGAAGGGAAGCAAAAATAATAAAAAACAGAGAGGGGGGCAAAAACATAAGAGACTCTTAAATATGTAGAACAAGCAATGAGTTACTGGAGGGGCTGTGGGGGGGATGGGCTAAATGGGTAAGGGGCATTAAGGAATCTACTCCTGAAATCATTGTTGCACTATGCTAACTAACTTGGATGTAAATTTAAAAATAAATAAATAAAATGGTAGAAAAAAGAGGTAGATTTACTCCCAAACCTAACAATAATTACATTAAACATAAATGATGTAAATATAACCATTAAAAAAGAGATTGGCAGAATGGGTTAAAAAACATGATCACCTATATCTAAACTATCCCAAACCTACTTTGAATACAACACTGTAAGCAGGCTAAAAGTAAAAGCATAGCCAAAAATATATCATGCAAACATTAATCAGGAGTCAACAAAGGTGCCGTATAAATGTCAGATATAGTAAACATCAGAACAAGTAAATAACTAGAGACACAAAGAAGCATATGATAATAAAAGTGTTAATTTACTAAGAAGACATAGCAATCCTAAAAGTGTTTACTGTTAACAGAGCTGAAAAATATGTAAACAAAAACTGATAGAACTAAAAGGAGAGATATATCCAAAATTACAGTGAGAGATATAAACACTCTCAATAATTGATAGAACCACTAGGCAGAAATCACAAGGATACAGAAAAACTCAACACCACCATCAACCAGTAAGACCTAATCAATATTAATAGAACATTCCACTCCACAACAGCAGCATACACATTCTTTTCAAGTGTCCACAGAATACATATCAAGAAAGGCCATATCCTGGTACATAAACAAACCTCAAAAACAGAAAATAAATGAAATAATATAGAGGGTGTTCTCTGACCACAATGGAATCAAACTAGACATTAAAAACAGAAATATACCAAGAAAATCTTCAAGCAGTTGGAAACTAAATAACACATTTTAAAATAACCTATAGGTCAAAGAATAAGTTTCAAGGAAATAAAAAATACATTGAATTAAATAAAACTAAAATAACATATCAAAATTTCTGGGACACTGATGAAGTGATACTAAGAGGGGAAATTTATAGCACTAAGTTCATACATTTAAAAAAAAGGGAAAGTCTCAATACTCTTAGTTCCAACCTCAAGAACTAGAATAATAAGAGTAAAATAAATACAAAGCAAGCAGAAGGAAGGAAATAATAATGGTAAGAGCAGAAATCAGTGAACCTGAATGTAGAAAAACAATAGAGAGACCCAATGAAGTAATAAGCTGGTTCTTTGAAAATATCAATAAAGTTAAATAGCTGTATAGCTGTTAACAGAATTTGTAATTTAAAAACTCCCCCAAAAGAAATACTCAGACCCAGATTGTTTATTGAAGATTTCTAATGAACATTCAAAGCATAGACATTATTTCTACACAGCCTTTTCCATAAAAACAGAAGAGGAGGAAACACTTCCCAATTTATTTTACCCTGAGATGAAAACAAGAGAAAGATAGTACAAAAGAAGAAAACCACAGAATATTTCCCATGAATAATGACACAACATCCTTAACAAAATACTAGTAAATAAAATTTAGCAATATATAAAAATAATTGTAATCATGAACAGGTGGAGTATTTGCACGGATGCAAGGGTGGTTCAATATTGAAACAGTGATCTATGTAATCACCATATTAACAAGCTCAGGGGAAAGATATATATTATGATCAATTGATGCAAAAAAAGGATTTGACAAAAGTCAACCTCTAATCAGAATTTTTATATCTTAAAAAAATAAAAGTAGAGTTCCTTAATTTGATAAACATCATTTATATGCCATCTATAGCTAACATTGTATTTAATGGTGAAAGAGTGAATGTTTTCTCCCTAAAATTAGGAACAAGGCAAAAAAATTTACTCTCACAACTCTTATTCAAAAGAGTGCTGGAAGTTCTGTCTAGTGCAATATGGCAAGACAAAGGGCATACGAATCACAAAGGAAGAAATAAAACTCTCGCTTTTTCATATGACATAATTTTATACATAGGAAACCCCAAGGAATCTAAAAAACAAAAATAAAAACATCTAGAACTATTAAGTCCATTAACCAAGGTCACAGGATACAAGATAAATGTACAAAATGTCAGTTGTATTTCTACATAGAAACAATGAACACATGAACATTAAAATTAATACTGCAATACCATGTTCATGAATTGGAAAACAAAGAAAAACTCTCAATTCTCCCAAAATGATATATAGGTTTAATATAATTCCTATTAAATTTCCAGCAAGATTTTTTTTGTACTATAGACAAAATTATTCTGAAATTTAAAGGCAAAGGCCAAGAAACTAGAATAGCTAGTACAATCTTGCAAAAGAATAATAAGGTGAGAAGAATCTATTCAAGACTTGTCGTATAGCTATAGAAATCGAGACACACAGATTTATGGAACAGAATGTAGAATCTAGAAATACAGCTACAGAATTGTGCCCAAATAATTTTCAACAAAAGTGCAAATAAATACATTTTAATGGAGAAAAGATAGCCTTTTCATCAAACGGTATTGAAGCATTTGGACACCCAAAAGCCATAAAATGAACAACAGTCTAAATCTCACAACTGATACAAAAACTAACTCAAAATGGGTCATGGACTTAAATTCAAAATGTAAAACTATAAAACTCTCTCTTTCTCTCTCTCTTACACATACACACACACACAGAGAGAGAGAGAGAGAGAGAAAGAGAGGGAGGGAGGGAGGGAGAGACAAAGAGAGAAAGAGAGAGAAAATCTGACAAGATACAGCCTGGAAGTAAATGTTTGTAAACCACATATCCTACCAAGGACTGATATCTAGAATAAATAAAAAACTCTCACAGCTCTACAGTAAACAAACAAACAATCCATCTAGGAGATTGGCAAAAGCCAAAGATGATATACAGCTGGCAAATAAGCAAATGAAAAGGTGTTCAACATCCTTTGCCATTAGGGAAGGGCAAATACAGTTCCTTTCTGCCAGGGTATCCATTTGTCCTGCTTTCTTAGGTCTGCACTTGTATCATATCAGGAACATTAGTTACCAAAGCTAATATCTGAAAATAACTCAATTTTAGAAGAAAAGGTTCTATATAGTTGCTATATGTTTAATCCCATCTGGATTAAATAATATACTAATATAATGATACTAAAATTTTAAAATTATGCCTTAATCTTTGAATAAAAATTTATTCTTTGCATATATCTGAAAATCATGGAGAAAAGAGATTAGCTTCACAGACTTTAAATACAGGTTTCCCTTCATTTATTATGTAAAATCAGTCAAAAGAGGGATGTTAAGTGATTGAATAAAAATTCCTCCATCAAAGTCATCTCTCTCTCAACTCAGTAGTTGATAAAGATTCTTTGCCTAGTAAAACACTCAGAAATAATATTAAATATTTTTTCTTACGTGTACATTTATCTTAAATTTTGGATACATTATTTCTGTTTGACAGTCCAGATTAATACCAACGATTTCTTTGGTTTGCAATGAGCTCTATTATTGTCCTAAAATTACAGAATAAAAATACAAAAAACACAAAATCAGAGCTATAACAATTAAATATTTTCATAATGATAACAGTGAGTAGGCATCAGTGGTCTCCAGAGTTTTACTTTGTGTGTATAAACCTGAATATACATTATCTATATTCACAAATTATTTTGTTTTGTGAAATGAATTTGGGCTTGACAGCAGTTACAGAAATCTTGGTTGTATTTGGATTTGCCTTTCTGTATTATTACTCCTATTTTAGAAAATTATGAAAAACTGCGTTTTATCCTGGTGAATCTCATTCTGAACTAGCAAATCCATCTGTGTGTGTGTGCGTGTGTGTGTGTGTGTGTGTGTGTGTGTGTGTGTGTGTGTGTTGTCATCCAGGTTTTTTTTTAACAGCTTTATTGAAATGAGATATGACTTACATACCATTGCCTTCACCCTTTTAAGTATGCAATTCAATGTGTTTTAATATTGTTTGTAGAATTGTGCAATCACCACAATCTAAGTTCAGAACAATTTCATCATTCCTAAAAGAAACCTTGTACCCAAAAGCAGTTGCTTCCCATTCCCTCCTTACTCTTCTATAGCCCCATGCAGTCAGTAATAAATATATTTTCTGTCTGTATAGATTTGCCTATCCTGGACATTTCATATTAATATAATTATTCAATATGTGGTGTTCATGACTGGCTTTTCAATTACATAATGTTTACGAGGTTCATCCATACTGACATATGTATTAGAATTTCATTTGTTTTTTCCCAAATAATATGCCATTGTGTGGATATAACATATTTTGTTATTCATTCACCAGTTGATGGATATTTATTTGAATTGTTAGCAGTTTTTGGCGCTTATGAATAATGTAGCTATGAACATTCATGTACAAGTTTTTGTGTACACATGTTTTTGTTCCTTTTGGGTAGGTATCTAAGAGTGGAATTGCTCAGTTACATGGTAACTCTATGTTTAACTTATTGAGGAACTCCCAAATGGTGCTTCCAAGGGGCTTCACCATTGTACATTCCCAACAGCAATGAATGAGCTTTCCAATTCCTCCACATTCTTGCCAACTTTATGAATGTGGGTCTTTTTTATTATAGCCATGCTAGTAGATGTGAAGTGATATCTCATTATAGTTTCAATTTGCATTTCCCTAATGACTAATGATGTTGAACATGTGATTATTAGCTATGTGTATATCTTATTTGGAGAAATATATATTCAAATTCCTTGCCCATTTATAAAGTGGGTTATTTTTATTTTTATTATTGAATAGTTAGGGTTCTTTATTTTTTCTGGATACAAACCCTACATCAAATATATAATTTGCAAACATTTCCTCCCATTTTCTGGGTTATCTTTTTACTCTGTTCATGGTGTTGTCTGCAGCACAAGAACTTTTAATTTTGATAATGTCCAATTTATCTACTCTTTTCTTTTGTTGCTATACTTTTGGTGTTGTAGTTAAGAAATCACTGTCTAACCACAAATCATAAAGATTGATTCCTACATTTTCTTCTAAGGGGTTCATAGTTTTCACTTTTACATTCAGATCTGTTATCTATTTCGAGTTCATTGTTGTGTATGGTGTAAGTAAGGGGTCTAACCCTGTTCTTTTGCATGTGGACATCAAATTGTTCCAGCACCATTTGCTGAAAAGACTATTCTTTTTCCCACTGAATTGTTCTGGGCAACTTGTCAAAAATTAATTGACCATCAATGTAAAAGTTTATTTCTGGACTCTTGGTTCTATCCCATTGATCTGCATTTCTATCTTTACAGCAGTACCACACTGCCTCGAGACTCTTTCCATTTTTAATAACCATTTTTCTCACAAGAGAAATGTGTGAGTGCATGTGAGAGAAAGAAAATGAGAAGCACCTGATTAAAGCCTTTAAGAGGGGCAAGGAGAGCTTTGTTCCTCTTGAGGAAGAGCATTTCCCTAGAAGCTCTGATATGTCAAGAATATTTGGAAAATGAAATATACCATACCCTCTGCTGGGGCCTAGGGTAAGGAATAAACAATGCACATTAGCTTAAATAAAAGGTTTTGAGAAGTGTTTGGCTTCATTTAGCCAAAGTTTCCTAAATGTATTTGGTCAAGAAAAAATTTGCTTTCTTTTTTACGTGTAGCATGTAATTCCATAAAAAAAACTCGGTAAAATTCTGATACAACCCATGCAGAGTAAGTGTATAGTGAAACCAAGGCACAATGAATGGTTTGACCTCCAGGAGCTGGAACTTAATGTATTATTTAATGGTGCAGACTTGGATGTCAACACTGAAGAAATGATTCCTCCATGAAGGATTTTTAGGCAGCAGACAGAGGGGGAATCATCTTTGCTTTTTTTCCCCCCCTCTGTTGTATCTACAAATCCTTTCCAGAAAACTTTTCTTTATTATGTCCAACTTAGGAATCTATTTTCATGAGTATGTACTAGGTATGATGCTTTATGTATCTACTCCCTATAATAACCCAATAATGGAGGTGTTATCTCTGTTTTACAAATGAGGAGATGGAGGCTCAAGTAAATTTCCCAAGTTGCACAGTTAGAAATTGTCGAAGTTAGTTGTTTCAGATTCCCAGGTCTGTATTAACAACAGCAAAAAAGAATTAGTTTGTTTAGACAGTAGAAGGGCAATTGGTTTTCTATCATCACAGGGCACCCAGGACACTCTCCTTGAACTCAGAGGCAACGAAAAGAATATTACCGCTCTCACCGTTGAGGGAATATATGGACAGCTTAATTCCAGGGACAACATCACTCACTCTGCCACACTCTATCTACAACCACTACCAACATCAACAGCTTCTACTCTCCCCTCCCTCCCCACCCAAATCCTGCAGTTAATTTCTGTCGTCTTTTCCTCAAGGATATCTTCCCTGACCTCTAGTACCCTGCACTTACTTTTTACCATATCATGATTGGAATTCAGTTATTAATTATATCCTGTATCTACTCAACTACACTATTGCCTCTTTAATTTGCCTTGTTCACTACTGTGGCCTCAACATACAGGGTACTCACTGTCGCAAGAGATGCTGAAATAAATTGTAACTATGTGTGGTGATGGATGTATTAACTGACCTTACTGTGGTAATCATATTGTAGTATATACATATATCAAATCATTACATCGTATATCTTAAACTTACACAACGTTATATGCCAATTATATCCGATGAGGCTGGGAGAAAAAAAGAAAAGTTGAAGTAATTTTTGTTGGATGAATGGAGGTATTCATTTGAATTACACCATCTGCTATAATGTAGAGTTTTATTTATAGCCACTTTTGATTTACTATTTTTGTAGTGGAAAGTGCACATAATCTTAAAAGGCAATAATTATTTGAGCATATTTATAGTTTTATCAAACTTGACTACAGATCTGTATCTTTCTCACCTCTCTCTGCTCCCCTCCCTCTTTCTCTTTTTCTATTTTTTCTCTCTCCATCTCTCTACTACTACTCCTTATAGTTCAGTTGTATTATTGAAAACTTGAAAGCTAGTGGGGTGAAGGGAGAGAGGCAATGCCAACTTAATTCTAAAAGTAGATTAATCTACTCTGTAAATAGTTGAGCCATAAATGTGTACTGTATGTTCAAAATTCAGAGCTCACTGAAAATTTGCTCTGGTCTAAGCAGCCATAATAAAGATGTATTTTGTGTAATTGTGTAGATAATACAGGAAAATGTCTCTTCTGCACTTTACCTCTGGCCCCCTTTCAAGTCTCCACTCTAGGCTGGAGAGAAGAAAAGACAGATAGAGCAATAGGATCTGATACCATGTCACTGTTGTGCATAAAAGTCTATCTGAGTACAAGGTATGGGTTTTATTGTCCACAAAGGCTCAACTTTAGGTTTGAGGTTGAGTTCTGTATATCTGAACATGCCATGTATGGATGAGTATGACTTCTTTTCTAGACCAGCTCACCATGGCTTAATGTGAACCTTAAATCATATCCTGTGGTTCAGGTTGGTTATTTGCAGTATATTACAGACCTGCACTGATTAATTTCATATCTAAGGCTCAGAGTCGACCAGTTCAATCTTACAAACACTGTATAACATGACTACTGCAGCCAGACTTAAAACATGCAATCTTCTTTCCAATTCTAATTTTAATATTTTGTAATAGGCTATATGCATCTCATTTGTATTTATAAATGAGATCTGTGTGAGTTGGAAATGAAACTGCAAGCACATGTTAATCATATATGCAGGACTCCAGCACTGGGCATAAATATATACCCACCTATGTCTGTAAGCCAAAAAGAAGAAAATGGAAGGAAATGGAGGGTCAGAGGTTCAGGCTACTCTCCTTTTTCATGATTCAAAATGAGATTAAATATACTTAGGATAATTTACAGTAGTAGGTGGCTTCTCAAATTTAAATCACACGAGCAAGTTTTAGCACTAGTAAATAAATTATTTTTAACCCAGGGACAAATATATTTTTATTAAAAAAAAAATAAAGACCGCAAATTGTTTCTACTTAACAGGCAAATATATACTCCCTCTTTGGGCTCCCAGGTCACAAAAGGTGGTTATCCTGTCACCACGGCTGATTTCTGAAAAGTGTGACACGCATTTAGTTGTCAGTTCCTATCACCAGCATTCAGGAATCAACATTACATCAGCAGCAAGGCACACCATTTTATGCTCTTTTTGAAGATAATTAGAGTTCCCTTTTGTTGCAAATAAGATGTAAAACAGCTATAACTGCTGGAGAACGTGATTAAAGTAACCTCTATAGAACCCCATTATTCTAGACAGATTCCTTCAGATGCATAATTTTCCCATTTTAAGAAAACATAATGCATGCATATAAAATTCAAATTGTCGAGACACCTCTAACAAAAATTAGTACTCTATTAAGGCATTCTTAGTAGCTGGTTAACATGTAAAACTCTTTAAGAGTATTTTAACATAATCATGAAATAATAGTATGTGTCACAAAAGGTAAACATTTTACAGTGAGAGGATTCTTCAGACAAGATCCATGTATTTAACTTTTTTTTTTTTACTTACAAAACTTTTGACAGGTAATATGTGAGATCTTATGTCCTAAACATCCCAAATGCATCGAAATATGCATGCAGACTTTCATTGTCATGTGCTTCAACTCTTAAGATAGGTGGTTGTGCACATACATAAACACACATGGATACACATGTACACAAATATACATGCACATGCACGCACAGATACACCTTATTTGCTTAGGCACTTCAGTGTCATCTATTTGAAACTCTAATGCTCCATATATCATTTTTAGCAGGTCCTCTATAAAAGTCAAATATACCTAATGCAAATAAAATAGCAGATGTGCACCAATATCATATGTATCACAGGTTTTTCTCCTGATAATTGTACTTAAAAATACATATTTTTTCAGACTGTGTAAAACATGGCTTTAAAATCGATTTTTAAAACAACTCCCATCTCTACTACAGGTCTGCCCTTTCCAAATACAGCCTGAAACAAACACAGCTACCTAAAAGACCCAGTGTCCTGCAAAATAACTCAGTGCCTACTTGTCCATGGGGTGTACCATTTACTTAACAAAATATAAATGCTGCTTGACAAAGACACGCAAAGTGGCGATTAGTAAGATTGCCTATACACTGACCGTAACTTTTGCAGAATGGTTATAATTATAAAATCAAATTCTTGGGTGACTCTGCTGGGAACCTCAACATCTAACGAAAATGTTATTAAAGAAGCTTACAAATGAATAATCATTCTCAACAACTCACAGCAGCCTTCACAGCATGAAAGTGGGAAAAATGGAGAAAGTTTTAAGGTGGGGGACTGATTAGGATGACAACAATCTCAGTCAAGAGAATGTATTGTGCAAGGTTTCTCGGGAGAAAAAAATTTTCACCTGAAAAGAGACAGCATTATGAGCACTGTAGAACTGTGGATTGTAGGACACTGATCTTATTAAGAACTAATGCTAATTTGCACACTGTCTCCTGCTGCACTGGAAGCAAGTTTACCACTGGGTTTGTTAATTTACCCAGGACACCATTATCTTTGGTTGGACTTAATGTATCAGAGTAGAGGTCATTAACTGCTGGGCTCATGATTATCCAGCATGAATTACCGACAGGATAACCAAAATAGATTTGTACTCCAACTTCATTTCCTTGGATGCATTTTTTTCAGCTGTTATTTAATTTCTATTTTGAAACACTAATTATTACATTATATGTACATATATGCATATATTCGTGTGCTCTTTTGGAGAACAGAGCACAAGCACAATGTTCACAACGGAGATTACCATTTTGATTTGGTTTGCTAGCATTTCAGAATAGGAATGCAATTACTATGTAAAGGATCCAGCTTTCTCTTGCTGAGTTTGCTAATAAAGAAAAGTACAGCCATGTGGGAATTTTGAATCATAATAAAAATATACAATTCTTATGGGTGCTTTCCAATGTCCACTAGAGTTTACAGTGACTTCGAATGCTAAGTATTCAGAATGAAGTCACCCTGAATCTGCTCTCTGTGCTGTTGCAGGCATTTGATTTCAACCATCTATCAACCAAGGCTCTAAAAGTTATGTTCTACCCCAAGTAAACACTTTGTTGAAAAAAAAAATCTACAAAATCCCACTGCTACATTTATTTTACCTTACAGTTCAATAAAATCACTATGAACATTCATAAAAAGAAATCTTGGAATTAAAAGTTAAATAGAAAAGAGCATTTTAAAAAATATTTGTGGTTTCTGGTTAAATAAACACATTTTCATAAAGCTGCATGTTCAATCTATTTTATATAAATGGAACAAATCAAGCAAAAATTCATTTACAATTTTTATAGTCTGTACGAGCCCATTTCTAATAGCAGGGAACACTTTTGTGTCTCTGCATGATATCTGTAGAAAGAGGTGAATTTTCATTTATTTAATGCAAATATTCATACAAGGTAAACTCTTCAGGCATATATGAAGCATGCTTCATGGCAGCTTTGTGGCAATAGGAAAATAACATGACATAATTGTACAATAAATGGAGTGCTGCCTCCTCAAAATTACCTGCAGCACAGTTCCGTGAATAAAGAGAAGAATAGGAGAAGTCTGAGGTGGTTTTTGCTAGTTTCTAAGCTACTTTGCTTACAAATGATTTAATTCTGATCTTATATAGCTGGACATTTATGACAATCTCATCTTTAGAACTGCAAAATTATTAAGGGGATTTTTTTTAAAGCTTTGAATAATGAAAAGTGCATTGTTAGTTGACGCACTAAAGCTTTCAACCATACAATGCACATTTAGCTAACAAAGTAAGAAGGTAAGAGGGGTAAAAGATGTTAGTTCCAGACTTACTGCATATTAAGAGTTGAGCTTTTATATCTGTTGCCTGAGGAAGGCATTATCCAGATTCGTACTTTAATCACATTATTTTCCAGGTAAATTTGAGTACCAACCTTTAAAGGAGAAGTATGATTTTATAATTTCCATTAAAAATTAGTGTTGACAAAATGACCCAGAAATCATTCAACAAATAATGATGTATTCTGTCACCTGGTTTTAAGATACCTTTTGGTGATAGGGTTTGCAGCCTGACAGGGTTTTTTTCCCTATTGCAGGAAAGGACATTAAGCAGTTTTACTGATTGAGTATATACAAATATTTATTAGAAAATTCTCTTTTCAAGTTGGTAGAACAATACACTTTTATTTTAATCTGGGGCATATTCTATTTACATAAATCCACAGTGGTGGCTGAGAGCCCCAAGTTTAAACCAGCTTTTACATATTCCTTTTCAAACTCAGCTTTTGATATTTTCCAACAAATTCAATTTGGGGCTTCATTGGACAGGAATCCATTCGAAATTTAGGCAGTATCATATTTACAATAAGGTGGAAATAGAGTGTCCCAATCCACAACTAAACCAACTTCTGATATGTACTTCTGGATACTCTCATGTATTAGCAAGAAAAACAAAGTTTGAAATTATTCATTTAAAAGAGCTACCTCTGTTATGCTAACTAGTGGGGAATCCCTAAGAACATATTTTAAAGCACTAATCATTGTCCCAAACTGGATGCATTATTGTTATTATTTATATATAATTTATATAACATTGATTAAAAATATTGTTGGAATAATGTTATCAATTGTCCCTTACCATAATATTCTAAAATCCAAGTATAATGTTCTTGAAAATCAAATCTCAACTGAGTATTTTAACAGAAAAGAACATTGTGTTAAATATGTGTTGGTAAGACTATAATTGATCTGGTCACATCCTGATAGGATGAAACTTCAGAAATGAGAATAATTTCTCATTCTATGCCCCTCCCACCCATCCTGTGCCTCTTACCCTCTCCACATACAAAGTCACTATTAAGAGTACTTTAGTTTAGATGTTCAGATACTGATTACTTCTCAATAAGATGACATCCTCCTAACTGGTCTTTGGTGTCTTTAATTTAAACTTTAAACTGATACTAGATTAATTATTTCAAAACAGAAATTTGATCTCTGGTTTAAAACCGTTCATCAATTCTTCACAGCTTTCAGAATAAAGTTATAACTTTAGAGTTCAACACAAAGACCCATTACCACATGGCCCCTGCAACCTTGTGTACCTCATGCTTTGCTACTACATGTGGTCCCCTGAAACTGCATATTATTTCATAATCCTGATTTTCACAAACAGTGCTTTCATCTGGCCAAGTCTTCCTTGTTCTCAAAACTCCAGTGATATTGCCACCATCTATTTAAGTATCTTTTTCTCTCTACCAGATATATGCCCTGAAGGGCAGTGACCTTGAATTCCAAGCCTAGGATAGGTCAATATTTATTTGCTGAATAAATAAGTGAATGAATAATATACAAATATTCTCTACTCTCTCAAGGAATACATACCAAATACATCAGAGGTCTTTTTATCTTACAAAACCAAAATCACGATTCTTTTGCTAAAGAGAAATGTCAGTTCATCAAGAGACACACAAACAGAGTAAGGCAGTTTTCATGGCTTCCAGCTTGAACTGAATTTATTGACAATTGTGCATTAATCTCAGGGAAGAATCCAGGTTGAAAAACTAATTTTTCTCACCCCTTTACAGGTGTTTTTCCCTCACATGTTTCGAATCTAATTTTTTAGTGACTGGCTTTGCTGAGTCTTCAAAGCATGCAACTTAGAAATAACAGCTCTCTTCTCTCCGTTCATCAGTTTACATAATATTTAATTAAATTAGGTAATTACAAGAACAAGCACAATTGACATAATCAGATTTGGGAGCAAACACAACTGGCTCTTGGCAAATATACAATTCAACCAGTGGGAGAAGAACTGTGTCAACATACTTGCCACACGAGTTCAGAAGTGGAGGATATTAGTCAGTGAGTTTTGCAAAAGATGTGGAGAGACTCAGTTAGTCCAGACATGATTATGTGGATTTAGGATAAGAGAGCTTCTTCTATAAAAGAATTTTTTAGTTACTTTTTAAGATCCTGCAGAGTTTTGAAGTCAGTATTTCTGAACATGAATTTTCAATGTACGGAAACAAAGCTCTAGATGTGACAGGCACAGAAGATTGAGCTGAATTGATTTTGACTCCAGAATATAGCCCGGACATCTCTTCTTTTTAATATCTGATATTTATGAATTCTTTCCACCAAATAGCAGAACACAGAAAAAATAAAGAACTCAGTTTCACTGAATTTTTCCTTTTATTTTCTTCACAGATCCTTCAAGTTGAACAGACTATAATGATGAAGATTAGTCTTCAAGAACTAACTCCGTTTCTGAAGTCCACAGAAAAGCAGAAGAAAACAAAAGGACTCCTGCAGGAATGTTGTTTTCACTTAGGAAAAAATGGGGTTGTCTTTAAAATATTTACGTTAATTAGAACCATTTTTTTAAAGTGTTTATTTATTTATTTATTTTGAGGGAGAGAGAGCGCAGGCAAGGGGGGTGGGGCAGTGCAGAGAGAGAGGGAGAGAGACAATCCCAAGCAGGCTCCGCACTGACAGCTGGGGTGGACCTGAGCCCAAATCAAAATCACCAACTGAGCCACCCAGGCACCCCTAATCCGAAACATTGTTAACCAGAATGACCTAATTATAACACTCAAAACAAGAGTGATGCAGAAGTCAATGTACAAATTACAATTATAAAACACTGAGACCATCTTTCCGATAGAAAACACATTTTTTTTTGCCATAAGTTCATCTCAAATTCATGAAAAACTAAGCCTCCCAGAAAAATAAGGAGAGGGGTGGGTGTGAGGGATTGGAGAGGCTCAGTGTTCTCACTATAGCAGATGAAATAGTTAAAGGAAGTGGATGCGTGGCAGCCAGATGTTTCTAGTAATTTCAACAATACTTTAGGAAGCAGTTCCCTAAGTAATCTGTACAGATTGATTTAAAAAAAATTGGTGGACTCCTTTTGAAATAATAAGCCTATGTCTTGTCACTGTCACTCAATCTCAAAGTGGTGGAGTCTTAGACATTTTCTTCTTTTATTGTTGAGCATTCTCTGTGCACAAGTAATAGCTCTCCTGAACTTACTACTTTGGAGATTCATGAAGGGTAAGTCTTGGTTTTGTTTATTTTTCCACAGTGTATATAAATGTGCATATTACAGTACATGAATATATCCATTAACATATCACATCTACTATATTATCTCTCCTATCAGAAAGTATAATTATTCTAAAGTTGCCATCAATATTCTAAAATTAGTTGGAGTTCCTAGTCCACCAGTGCCATCAAACAAATTTATGCTGTTGCACTCTGCTTTGGAATTTGTCACCCATGGCCTAATATCCTCTTTTCTCATGATTCCACAAAACTACTAAATTGGGACTCACTTGTTTCTTGAAACAAATGTCTTCAAATTTTCTTTTTGCCTCTGTCACTCTCTGATGAAGATTACTGTCCTCCCCATGAAGAAAGTGTCTTGCTTACACACTGAACTCTACAATTACAAGAACAGAGTTTGCAGAGAATGGCTCTTAGTTTATTCCCCTGTTGCATGCAGGGAACTGTGGCTGGGTGTTTTTACATAGTTGCTGGCATGCTGAGTGCAGTTTTTCCAACCTCAGCAAGGCATGACATCTGGAGAGAAAACAGTCTTTCTTGACATCGTCATTATTGGTTTCAGTAAGTGTCACACTCAAAAGGTGCTGATGTGCTGTGGACACTGGTACCGAGGCCTCTCACCACTTTCCTCTTCTCTTTGCTTAAAGGTGGATTGTGGTTTCATTAAACCCCACTTTTGACTCAAGGGCCCCTCACTGTTTGCCCTTACCCATCATGTTATTCTCAGTCTTACAGTGGGAACACCTGGCAGACATTAGCCTGGTTGTTGACAATAGAGAGACAGGTCAAGAGCCGATTCCAGATGAGATCAGAAACAAACGTTTGGAGAAAAAGAGTGTGTGCAGAGGACAAAAGGCCATATGGGAGGAAGGAAAGGGAACATCTGAAGAGCAGTGCTGTGTATCCTCCCCCTCCAAACTTCCATGCTTGGTCTATGCTGCACTCTTCTTACCCCTCACCTCCTCCCACAACCCCCCCCCCCCCATTCTCCATCTCCAAACTATAGGTCTTCCAGAGCAGGTGTAAAGTCATAGTCTCTCAAGCCAGCTCTCTGACAGCCTGCTTCAAGGGCTGGCACTTGGCATCAGAAACAAGAGCAACCATAACCACTAGGATGCAAGACTAAACACCATGTGCATTCCTAGAAACCCACCTATTCTCCAATTACCCACCACAGAAGCAGCTTCATTGGGTAGAGAAAGCAGGAGAAATCTGGGCCCAGCCAGGCACAGTCCTCAAACTACAGGCCAAGACCCCACCACAAGAAGCTAAAATAGATTTCCTAGACCACAAACACAATGATGCATTTGCCACACTGGACAGAACTCCAGCGATGGGTCTGGTAGGGTTGGATTCCAATCTCTTTGCGGTCAATGGCAAGGCACAGTGTCAAGCCAAGTATACCGTCATTTCTTATAAGCTGCCAATCTGCCCAAATTTGTCTGGCTTTGAGTCACTGACCTGACAAGAAATGGAAATGAGAACCTGACTGTCCTTGCTTTCAAAGAAGTGACGTACCCGAGATGTGCATGTAAAGAATGACCAGAAAAAGGGGTACTTTGAAAACTTAAGCCAAAGTAAACAGACAAGACAGAACATTGTGACAGTAGGGGATTAGGGAGGAGAGAGGCATTATTATGAAATCTGTACCAAGTTGGGTAGGCACACTGGGAGTCTCCTGCACTATCTGAGATTTGGCACTAAAAGAGACAGAAACCTTGTCACTGCTCATCACGGACAAATGTCAGAACTCTAGCCAAGCGACGCATCTGTGGCTTGCTGCACATGTCAGTGACAGCACCCCCTCCTGAAGGAGGTGTCCACTACCTGCAGAGGAAGCCCAGGAGCTCAGCAGGATGTTTGTCCAGGAGGACAACAAAGGAGGGCCGGGCTATTTTGAACTTAAGGGAAGGTGAACAGAAAGGAAATCAAATCAACCTTGCCCCAAAACACACACACACATATACACACGCACACACACACACGCACACACACACACAAAGTTTTTTCTATTTCATTTTTTTCCTGTTGAACTGTTCAATCTCCCCCTTTCCCTCTCCCCACCTTCCACAACCCCTCCCTGGAGAAATTCCAGTGTACACAAACGAGGAGATATTAAACAAACGAATTGGCTCCAGACACCGTCACTAAATTGGGTATAATACCCACTTTTCTGACCCCATTCTACATTTACGTAAGGAAGAACAGGCTTAATTGCCCCAATCCCACGGCTATGTTGACATATTTCCAAATGATTACATAACTTCCCCACATCCTTCGCTGGGAAGCAGTGTTTATCAAAAGCGTGGAAGCTGACAGGATGGCATTATTAGCACGGCTCTGAGCCGATCGCACTGCCGATTTGTTGAGGATGATTTTAACTCTAGTCACTTACAGACGGGATGCTTCCTGACACATTGCCCTCACGAAGGTAGACTACATAATAAAAGCATGCAAATGCAATGATGGAGGGATTACAGACAAGAGCTACCGTGGGGGAGTATGGACACATTCTGAAATTATTGTAGGGCTAATGGTGAAAACATAATTTGGGGTTCACCTCCATTTGGAATTATCTACTTATTTAAGACTTCTATATGAAAATAATGCACCAGGAGACCAAATTCTACTAACATTTTATCTGGAGGCAGGAAAACTAATTTCAGTGTAACTAAACAGGTGTGGGGGAGGGAGAACCAGGTTTTCTATGATTGCCAATCCTGACAGAGTTCAAAGCCCTAGCAGAGCCTGAATCCTTTATAAACATAGGGGTAGAAAGCATTTGTGTCCATCTGCAATATTATAGTCTGCATCCCAGCCCAAACATTCCAGTAATGTTGGATCAATGTAAATAGGCATAATCAGAAACGGCTCTAAAAAAAGAACACTAATAAAATAACTTCTTTGCTCAGGTGACTCAAGTAAGACCACATAGAAGGTGTCTTACTTGGCAGGTGAAGTCAGTGTTTCTTTCATTGCTTTCTTAACTACTGATTTGGCTAAATCTGAAGAGCTTCTTCCTGGCCCCCAACAATGCTTTGGCTAGAGGATTGAGAGTCTGGGGCCAGCAGTGCAGAGTGGGGATGCATTTGAGGCGATATTCTCCCCTCAACCAGACTAACAGATGTATCCTGTCTCTGCATAGCGGGTAACTTGGTTAAGGGATTGGTGCCTGAAAACCAAGACAATTCCCTGCCGCTCACTCTCAGTTACACAGGCTGCAAATAGATTTGTCTGAACTCGCTACAATTATCTAGAGAAGATGCTACAAATCCCACAGCAGTGTTGGCATTTGGGCTAGCGCTTTCCACCATGGAGGAGTCTAAGCCAGCTTCCCTGCAGGATTGCAACTGCTCCCATTTTCCGTGTTTACTTCTCTTCTGCGCCATCTCCAGCTGCTGACTCCTCTGCTAAAAAGTGTGTTTATTGCCCATTTCTTCCTTACCACCTCCTCCCACTTGTTCTATTTCATTTTACCTCCGTAGGAGTAAAAGAAGCAAAAAAGAAAGATTTCCAGCCTCTTAAGAATGCAAAGGTTCTGAATACAAAGGTTGTGTTGCTATGTAATCCACAGCCACCAGAGCCTGGAAAGGGACTGGAGGTCTCCAGGGTGCGTTGGGAAAAGGCCAGCTGTGAATAGCAATTGTTCTGGTGTTGTCTCTGTCATTTTACATCACATGGTGCTCCTTGCTTCTTCTATTTCAAACTTGCATTAAGATTTCTTCCTAAAGAACCTAAAGCACCTTTAAAAAATATTTTTTAAGATTTTGTCTGAATTATCATTCACTTTAAAAACCACAGAATTCTCAAAGAACATGAATAGGCAGTTATAAAAAGAAGTATAAATAGCTCATAAACATAGGAAAGGATGCTTTAGCTTTCACCATAAATTAAAGATATGCAAATTAAAACGGTAATGAGATACTGTTTTCTCATATTGGAATTGTAAATATATATAGCAAAATTAACAGTACACAGAATTGGTGTGAGTGTGGGGAAACTAACACTCCCATACAACGTTAAGGGAAGAATAAATTGGTATAATTTATTGGAGGGCAACGTGGCAATGCAGATCAATACTTTACTGCATATCCCTTTTTTTAATTAATAAACTTTATTTTTAGGGTATTTTTAAGTTCACAGCAAAACTGAACAGAGAGTGCAGAGTTGCCGTAGATCTCCTGCCCCCACCCATGTAGAGTCTCCCTGACAACATCCTGCACCACAAGGGTCCATTTGATACAATCTATGTTCCTACATTGACATGTCATTGTCACCCAAGGTCCACAGTTTACATGAGGGTTTATTCTTAGTGTTGTACATCCTATGGGCTTTTAAAAATGTATAATGACATGTATCCACCATTGCAGTATTTTCAAGAATAGTTTCACTGCCTGAAAAACCCTCTGGGCTCTGCCTATTAATGCCTCACCCACTATCCGCTGGCAACCACTGATCTTTTTACTGTCTCCATAGTTTTGCCTTTTCTGAAAGGTCAGAGAGTTGAAATCACACAATATGTAGCCTTTACTTGTTGGTTCCTTTCACTTGCATATTCTCTTTGTGATATGCATTTAAGTTTCCTCCTTGTCTTTTCATGGCTTGACAGCTCATTTCTTTTCAGCCCGGAATAATATTCCATTGTCTGGATGTACCACAGTTTATTCATTCACCTACTGAAGGACATCTCATTTACTTCCAAGTTTGGGCAATTATAAATAAAGCTTCTATCAATATCCATGTGTAGACTTTTTTATGGACATTCTTTCAATTCATTTGAGTCAATCCCAAGGAGCACGATTGCTGGATTGTATGGTATTATAAGTGTTATCAGTATTATAAGTATTATCAACGTTATAAGAAAGTGTCTTCCAAAATGGTTTACCATTTTGCATTCCTACCGGCAATGAATGAGAGTTCCTGTTGCTCCACATCCTGACCAGCATTTAGTGTTGTCAGAGATTTGGATTTTGACTGTTCTAGTAGATGTGTAGTAACATCTCATTGTTTTAATTTGCAGCTCCCTAGTGACATATGATATTGAACTAAAGCGCTTTTTACATATATTCATTAATCAAGTGATATCTTTGAATGAAAAAGGAACTCTGGAAATACCATGAGCTAAAAAACAAAATGGACACATTTTGAAATAAACCATCCTCCCAACAGAAATAAAGAGACTGTTAAAATATCCCAAGGAATTTGTCACATACATACTCTGGTGACTTTTATGGTGAGATCAGTATTTTTCAAACATTTTGATTATCACTTGCAATGAGAAAAGCATTTTACTTTTTGATCAAATACACCTATGTATACACACACACACCACACAACTGAAACAAAAGCTTCAGAAAGCAATATTCTTCCTATACACGCTGCATTCAGTTTTACATTTCATTTTTACTTTTCATTTATTTATTTTGAGAGAGAGAGAGTAAGCATGAGTGGACAAGGGGGAGAGAGAGGGAGAGAGAGGGTCCCAAGCAGGCTCCATGCTGTCACGGCAGAGCCTGATGTGGGGCTTGATCTCATAACCGTGAGATCATGATCTGAGCTGAAACCAAGAGTTGGACACTTAACTGACTGAACCACCCAGGTGCCCTTCAATTTTACACTTCAATTCTAAGCCAAGTTAATAAATTCCTATTTATTCTATTTTATTTTTTAAAAGTACCGATTACTACTATCCAAATTGATTTCATGACTCATTAATGGTTTGCCACCCAAATGTAAAAATAATCAAATCCAAAGGATCATATTTTTAAATGTATAAATTAATAATTCATAGGAAATTTATCTTTAAGGTTGATTATGAGAGTAATCAAAGCACTTGGGGCTAAATTTTCAAACTGCTCTTGATCAAGATTTCCCATTTGAACAATTTAAGACATGAAGCTAAAGCTCAGGATGTAATTAGTTTCAAATTATTTATTTTTTATTTTAAAAGGTAACTGAGAGGACTACCCACAGTCGCCTAGCTACACACATCTTCACCAGACTTAAAAAGAAAAATCCACCCATACTACTTTATCATTTTAATACTATTACCATATTCATATTTTAAACTTAACTTCAAAGTCTCTAAAAACAAATTCCCATCTGGAACTTCTTGTTTCTACTGTTTTCTTAAAATGCACATGTACTTTCTACTTTCTGCCCCTGTTCTTTGTCAAATTGCTTATTTCTTTTCCTTCCTTCCTCCTTTCCTTTCTTTCTCCTTCCCTTCCCATTTCTGTCTTCTTTCCTTCCATCCTCTCCTTTCCTCTCTCCCTTCTGCTTTCCTTTTCTTCCTTTTTTCCTTCTCTGACTCTCTGTACCTCTCCTTCTCTCTTCCTCCCCTTTCTCTCTGTCTCCATGTCCATACCTTGCCTACAATAGCCATAACTAGTATTTTTCTTTCAATTCGCTCCTAAAATTTTCATTCTATTTTAAACATCTCTTTATTATTCAAGTGTACTTTTCAACTTACATCCCCATGCTCAGGATTGCAAGTGAGGGTCTCTTCCTTTGTTTACACTGTTGAGATGGACAAAAAAAATCTATCCAAGTTTGTGTGTGTGTATGTGAAACGTAACCTAAATTCTTGGAATATCAGAGAATGAAAAAAAAACACGTGTTAGAGAACGCTACCAATTTACCTCCTGGAAGTCAGTTTTGACGGGGAGAAAGAGAAGCAAGCATACAGCAATAGAAGGAAGAGGCCTCCAAATGCAAAGAAAATGAGAAGTGAGAATACTATTTCATCTGGGTCTAGCTCTGAGGAGTCATATATATTTTTTATGAAGCACAGAATCCTTATCTGAAACAACAACCATCATGGCACCAACAGCAGCAACAACTAAGAACAAAGAATAGACAGGCAATTATAAGCTGACATTTTATTACAAGCGATCCCTTCAGGAGCCAAGTTCCTTTATGTGTCTCCCTGGAATACCTTTCTAGCCCATCTGGAACCAACGGTCCTGGTTTCCTAGGACCTAAAGATTTCTGAAATAGATTCAAGTGGGATCATTGCTTTCTATTGCAGTACAATTTCTGTCTACTTTGGTTTCACTGTGAGGGACAAGAGACCACATTCAGCTTGTGATGGTAACATTCCAAATTGGAATCAGTCATGTAACTTTCCTCTACTGTAAATTATGGAATGTATCACCTCATCTAACTAGCCCTTGAGGAAGCTGGAGGGTTAAAAGACAAACGTGAGATGCTTTTAAAAAGTTAACACAGCTTTATAAATAAAAATTTTTTATAAACTGGTGAAAATACCGTTAGAGAAATACAGTCATATTCTACTTTCCTGGTGTGTTACCCGCCAATAAATTGGGTAGATAAAAACTTAAGAACTTGAACTATTTCATATGTAAGATCAAAACCTGCAAGTTTTCTGCCTACCACCTGTATCCTACAACGCCCACAGAAGAGATCACTTAGAAAGGAAGGGAAAACATTATCGTTTTAAATTAATTTAGCACCATGAAGGTGCTAAGTGTTGTTCAGAATAATATATTCAAAATGACACATGGAAATAATAAAATCCTGTCTTGCTTATTCCTCCCTGAGGCAAAAGTTTGATTTGGTTTTTTCTTCCTTAGGGTCTGTGCGCCCCACTGTTTACCAGGTATTTGCAGTGTATGATGTGCAGACAACTTTTTTTTTCAATCTTTCTAAATTATAAAAAATCGACACCAAAACATTTTTTAAAGGTGATTTTATTTACCCCTCTAGTATCAGGGATGTGATGCTGTTTTGTTGGGCAGCTGGAGACAAGCTAAAATAGCTCACCAAAGGGAAAGGAAATCATATGACAGAGGGAATGGATTCTGAAGCAGAGAAAACCTCTCCGCAAGATAAACATGTGGGGCCAGAGGGGACAGGTAATTTGATCCCCTGTAATAGCTGTATCAGTTACAACACACCTTCTTTTTCATCACAGAAGTACTGACACTTCCCCCAAGTCCAATCAAATCTCTGTGTTACTTTTGGCTTTCAAAACTTAAATCAAAGTTATTAACCAATAAACAAACAAAATATATAATAAGAAAAGGCTCTGAATTCAGTCCTGCTGTAGAATACTGGAAATCAGTCTTAAGATGCAACATCTATTATTTATAAAGGAGGTTACAGGCTGGAATATGCATGTCACATTTGTACACGAGAGGCAAGTGTGTATAGAGGTCATTCATTTCTCCTTTCCATCTGTCCCCACCCCCCCAAATACAAATCTACAAAATCAGTTTGTGGCCTGAAAAAAAAACACACCTAGCAACTACCTTTAAAGAATACAAGTTCCTCCTGAACTAAAAATATGGATTTCCTTCCTTTTCTCAACCTCCTAACCCTTGCCCTATTCCTCAGTTTCCCAACATTATGTCAAAAAGAGACTAGATTTATCTGTAACATCCTTGAACAAACTCCAACAAAAGCAGTACCTTCCTAAGACACTTAGAGCTCCCCTGACATATAGAATTTTTAGCCTAGAAACATATCCTTACAGGCTGGGTGGCTCAGCCGGTTAAGTGTCTAACTTTGGCTCAGGTCATGATCTCCTGGGTTGTGAGTTCGAGCACCACATCAGGCTCTGTGCTGACAGCTCAAGAGCTTGGATCCTGATTCAGATTCTGTGTCTCCCTCTCTCTCTGCCCTTCCTCCCTCCCTCCCTCTCTGTTTCTCTCAAAAACAAATCAATGTTAAAGAAATTAAAGATTATATATATCTTTACATTTTTCCACACAAGAGAAAAATATTTTTAGGTAGAAGCTGAAATGACCACATGCATAATGCATATCTATACCCTTCTTTCCCTGTGAGGGAAATACCAGTTCCAGGCAGCCATTCTGTTCTCCACACCTCTGAAAACTTATCTGGAAATGCAATGAGTTACATTAGAAGGGACATGTCAAGTTATACACTGATAATGAAAATTTGGATACATCAGCTTTGTAATTGTACCCAACAGATACCTCTCATTCATCTGCCTTTATTTTCTTCATCCTGAGTGTGTGTGTGTGTGTGTGTGTGTGTGTGTGTGTGTGTGTGTGTGTGTAATATTTTTGTTTCGAGTATAATTGCTACAAGAACCCCCGATGCCTTATTCTCACTGGAAGTCTTCATTGTCATTACATATTCTGTACAAGAGTGATGAGAAGATGGGGTCAGAGGAATAGGAAATAAAATCCCAGACCTTAATTGTTGCTTTGCAAATGGCTTCTTAGCCACCAAACGTTTGGGTGTTCTATAAAATATGGGTGGTTTTCTGCCTGTCTCCACTAGCTGCTGCAGCGGTGATTTCATATTGTGGACTTCTGTGTTGATAGACAAGTACATGCTGCTATTAGACATTGCGTCTGAGGGCTTTTTTTCCCCACAGAAAAGTAAAGAAAGTACATTAGAAGCACATACAGCTCCTGTACAAAACCAACAACACTTTGGATAATGATACTTGTCATCGGTTTAAAGTAACAACAAGTAATTCAGTTCCTCTTATGTTTATATAAAATTTCTCATATAATGGACTGTTTCCCGGCCCGAGTTCATTTAACTTCACAAAATGTGGCTACTTCCAACCGGTAGATCTTGAAAACAGCCCCACAACTAATCAAACAAAAAGAGTGAACTTTGCAGGAAGGTGGGGGTTCTGTCTACAGACAACATATAAATGTACATGTACATGTTAATATTTAACTTATTTCCGATGCATGGTGTCAAATAATAAACGTGGCTATAATTTCAGGTTATGATTTCACCCACTCTGCATGACCCATTCTCTTGTTTAACTTTTAAAGGTCGATTCCAGGCAGCTGAGGTGTTTCCTCAGCATTAACAGAGCCTTGTGTGAAGAGCTTAGGCCACAAGGCAGGATGTAGGAAGCCCCAAAGCCAGGTGGAGCTCACTCTACAGAGGACCACAGTATGGAAGACAGTGGCTGGATTTCCCTCATATTTACAAAATGTCTCCTTGCTCCTGAAGAAAGAAAGGAAACAATTGCTTCCCCCTACTTCCTGCTTTCCTGTTAAGTCACTGAACTTAGTGATTTTCATAGGGATTTTTTTGGCAAAGAGATCATGTTCTGTTGATCAAACCAGATGTTTGATGTATCCTTACAAAATAGCAGTTCTGAATTGTAGGATTTTCCCTTTTCTTTGTTAAAGCCCATTACTTCCCTTTTTTCCAATAGATAAAAATAATACAATATAGGATATGAAGAGGGCTCAGAGATAATCTACAGAGTTTCACTTCTTACTTTGCCAATGGGGAAACTGAGCTGGAGAGAAGCGATGAGCCCGAGGTCACAGAGTCAATTCCTGACAGAACAATACGAATGATGGTTAGGTTTCCTAACTCCAGGCTGGATTGGTTTTTCCTGAATGCTGCATCTGGAATGGGTGCCTCACATAGAGCAATCACACAATTACTTTGATTCTCTGGTTCTTTCATGATTGTTTTTTTTTTTTGTTTGTTTGTTTTTTTTTTGTAATTTGAGAAAGAGAAAACGAGCAGGGGAGAGGGACAGAATCTCAATAAGACTACATGCTCAGTGCAGAGCCCGACCAAGGACTCAATCCCACGACCCTGGGATTATGACCTGAGCATATATGAGGAGTCAGACGTTCAACCAGCTAAGCTGCCCAGGTGCCCCTCTTTCATGATTTGTAAGGGCAAACCCATCTTGCTTTTGATATCATATGTATCTTGAGCAGGGATATATACACCCAGCAGAGATTTTCTAAATGTTTGATGATATGAAGAAATGTCCATTATCCTCTGTGGTTTTCATTATTTTTTTTTTGATATGAAGAGAAAAAATATTCAAGGAAAATATTCAAGAAAAATCTGTCTTCTGTAAAGTAACCCACTCTCTGAGCTCTGACATTGTGAATTTATGGTTGATCTTTCTACCTTCTTGCTTACCCTCTGAGCCTGATACCCCTTCTCTCCACTTAACTCTAGGGTATATAATTTCAGCATCCCACTGGCAGAGGTAGAGGAATTAAGAATAAACAGTGATCCCTACACTGCAAGCAAGTCACTGTGACCATTGCAAGTGTGGCAAGACAATGCCTCTTTAATCTCCAGAACACACAACCGCTGCAGTTTATAAACATCTGTAGGACCACGGGGTGTTGCTTTTCCTCCATTTACCAATGTTTGATGCAACTGCAAAGCACATCTAATCCTGCTGCTTTTGTGTGAAACTGCGCAGAAACATTGCCTGGTACGTGCGGAATAGAAGACAGATTTTTTTAATACAGCATGGCAGTCAGAAGTGCTCATTTTGTTTAGTCTGTGTGGCATTTGGGGGACATTCCCATCAGGGTGACTGTTTAAGTGCAGATCATAATACAGTATATTTCCTTGAATTAGGAGCAAATGTTCATCCTACAAAACCATAGGCTTTGGGTCTCTAACGAAGTCTAGAGGCTTACTTTTGAAGGTTTTATTTAAGATACACAAGCCTGGAAAAATACTATGTCAATAATCAGAGTGTGAGCACAATTATTTTATTAACATGACTGTTTTCCTAGGCAAATATTGCCATAAAAGTTAAAGCAGTATTTGAGAATTAGGACATTTTTTAAAGCCCCACACAGTTAGAATGTTTTATTTTCTATACTTTTGTTCAAACACCAATTAATTTTTCTTTTTCCTTTTATGAAATCCCAGTTATTACCAAGTAAGAAATGCAAGGGCACTTAATGACAAACATTTTAACTTCAAAGCCAAAAAAGTAGACCAAAATAGAAAATAAATTGGGTTCCAATGAATCATTTCACCCACTAATATGAGCTCTGCTGAGGATGCGTCAGGACCTGGCTTGATAAAGGAAAACTTTGAAATAATCAATGTGACTGACACTCAAGGGTAAGAAACCCTTCATTTTTGATATAATTGAGAATTTTTTGATTGTCAAAAGAACACACTTCATGCGTTTCTAAAAATAACATGCAATACCTTAATGTAACATCCAAGAGGCTTATTTCATTTTTATATGCTCTATGTGTTATTAATTATATTATTAATATTAAAATTGCAATAAAACACTAATCAAGGCTCCATTCCCAACAAGTCATAATTAAATAAATGCCACATTCCTGATTGTGCTAAGGCCAATTAAATCTAATTTCTCTTCTGTTTCCATACACGGGCTGCAGCTGTATGTGCTATCCAGGGGTAATTAATTGCCACCAACTGCCTTCCTCTAAAAGAGGGATGTCTGAAATTGGTAGCACAACATGAGCCCCAGAGACCAAACACAGCCTTGTGCTGTTTAGGATGTTCATGGTTCTTTAATGACCCAGAGTACATTTTTTTTCTCTCCACAAACTACTGTCCATTTTGTCTGTCTTGTGTGCAGAGAAGTATTCAGGGTTCTTGGCATCATGAACAAATTCAGACTGTAGAGACAGCCATTGGGAACACAGGAAGTGTTACCTCTTCGTCCCTCACCAATACTGACCACTGCCTTTCAGTGGATATCAGCTCCAGCAGTGGCAACCTCACCTCAGTAAATCTATGCCAGGATATCATAATCCAAAGAGGTCAAGCGTAAATGCATAAATTTCAACTTTATTAGAATATTACATACCATTCAGAAAAGGTATTTGGGAAAGGAGAGTTACAGTTTTTATATTGTTTAGAATTAAACTTCAAAAGAAGCTCAAGATAGGCCCAATAATTTTTAATATACATTCTCAGTGGAAATATCAGAAACTGTGCAGGGATAGAAACTTGTTCGTGCATGGATTCATAGATTCTTAAAGCTGGAAGGAACCACATGAGGGTTAAAAACCAACCTCCTCTTAACGATAAGTTGGGTGCCTAAGAAATATAGATCAAATCTATATTTTAACATTTAAAATTTTTTAATGTTTATTTATTTTGAGAGGGGCAGAGAGAGGGAGACACAGAATCCAAAGCAGGCTCTAGGCTCTGAGCTTTCAGCACAGAGCCAGACACGGGGCTTGAACCCACAAACTGTGAGATCATGACCTGAGCTAAAGTCAGACACTCAACCAACTAAGCCACCCAGGCACCTCCAAATCTATTTTTTAAGTCTCAGTGATAGCATACACCTCTTTTGCTACCTAATGATCCCCTTATTTACAAAAAAAAAAAAAACAAAAAACAAAAAACACAAAACACCAAAAAACAAAAAAACAGAACAAAGCAAAACAACATTTAATCTCAATTCATCCTGCTGGAACAGTTTACTGGGGCAGAAGGAAAACTGTTCTCGTCTCTAGATGAGAATGCTTTAGACCTAAAGACTGCTGTTCAGCCTCACCATTCTGTGATGCAATCTACACCTCTCAATCCCTTAACCTTTCTGTCCAGATGCTCCATACCACTCTTCATTTGCAGCAGCTAGGTTAAAAACAACTCAGAAGCTAACCAGGACAGAACACAAGATAGTTTTATATCCCCTAAGCTAGACTATTTTAATAGTTGCAGCATTTTGCTGGAGTTTTAGATACTCATTCTGTTTTGCTATCAACTGGCTTATTACCCACGATGAAAGCTTTCTGCCACACCTGCAGATGTTTAGGCACCCTCCATGTCATCTTTGCAAGCTTAGCTTTCTTACTCAAGGGGACCTCCCCCTTCTGAATCCTCTTCTGTTTCTGTCTGACCACGCCTCCCAATTGGCAAAAGTCACCCTTAATTTGGAAGCTAGCTATCCGGGTCATCTTCAAGCTTGGGGTGAGTTTCTCTCTATCCCATCATTTTGGATTATCTATAAAAGTATTAGAAAATAAAGGTCCATGAGTGGCCCCTGAAGAATTCACTCCCCTAGCATGAAACTGATACACCAATAACCACCCTTCAAATAAATTCTGCATTTAACCTCTTAATGCTGCTATTTTCTATTTCATCTGAATTTTCACATCATATGTACCTATACCCTCGGTGAAACCCTATGAGGATGTGCTCATTAGAAAACACCTATGTGTGTGTGTGTTTCTCTGTGGGAATATACAGTAAATTAAGATGTCCTTCTGAGATCAGTAAAGCTGTGGCCTGGAATGCTATAGCATTTAACCACAGGTTTGATCCTACTTCCTTTGTAAATCACCCTGGGCATGTGCTTTCTGAAATACGTACGTGAGTTATTGCCTTATTTTCATACTGTGGGTATTGTTTATTATGAAAGGGCCATTAACCCTGTAAGATGCAGATAATCTTCCACTCGCTTGTCTACAGCAGAAGATCATTTACTGTCACACTGATTAAATATATTATGACAGCAAAGCTAGTAATGTGCAAGGTATGAGCACGGGAAGAACATGCTTCATGTACTTTCTCTGTCGGCTCTCTGCAGAACAGTTTCTGTGTCTAATTTGGTACTTTTCAAATAAAGAACATCACATTACCAGGAGCCATTTTACCCTCGTAGGCTCACATACATTGGTCTCCAGAGAAAACCCAGATAACAGATTTCTATAAAAACTGTACTTACAAAGTAACACTCCTGATTAAGTTTATTACTAGTGCCCAGAGTATGTGTACTCTTGATGCCTCCAACACTGAACTCAAGGTTTCCCCTTTAGTACAAGCAATAAAGCAAACCTCCAGCTGACCTTCCCTAAGACAAGCACTAAAATAATGGTATTCCTTAACTTACTTTGAAACCTCAGCCTACAATGAAAGCTTGAACCTGACACACAAGGATACACAAGGACGCATCTCACATACACATGTACATAAAGATACATTATAAATTACATTTTCTACATCCTGTCTCTATACACACACATAAGCTGCTATAATTTAGTTATTTACTATGTACGACTAGTGGTGTAAAATGTCATTTTCTAAGAATACATCCGAGGCTTAAGTCAGCATTTTTATGATATCATCTGCACTGGGAAAACATTAAAGGCTCAATATTTAATAAACATAATAAACATCCCCATGAAACAAATTGTTCATAAACTACCTGTTTAATTTTTCAGGGTTCCTGAACCACATATTTTCTTATTAGTTGTGAGCCTGCTGGGTTGGAGGATAGATAGGGCCTGTCAGGGATAGAATATAATGTAGCGGTTTTATGAATTATTTCTGTGAGGAAAAGCCTATTACAGCTGACAAGAGGGTGATGATATTAGCCCATCATCATTCAGATGGCACCGCCCTTCCCCCTTTCATCCGTCAGGTCTCTTGTATGGGGGCTGTGAGCCACACCGTCTTTGCACAGCCAACACAAAGACAAATTCTACTCTTTTTCTGAGTCCATGAAACATTTAGTATTTCATTTTGAATCATGGCAGATGACAGAAACAAATGGCCTAATGAATCTCGCTTATTGTCCCTTGCAAATCTGAAGATGAGCTAAAAGTAAAATCTCTGTTTCTTCTCTTTCTTTTTTCTTTTTTGAGCATTTCTTCTCCCTGAGAAGATCTTTCCTGCATTCGAAATGGATGTCGAGAGTATACGATTACTTTCATAAACAGGTTGTTTGATTTGGTGATCAACTGCATGGTTCTTCGACAGCCCCTGTCTCCACCATGTCTCCACAAGCAACCTTTGGGATAATGTGCATTTTCACCCATTTTCCTGCTTTATAAAATGTGAATACAACAGGAAGCAGGAGAAGAAGGAAAAATGAGTGAATACTTAATGTATTGGGGGATTGGCAACAACTCACCAAATGGCAATAAGAATGATCCACCTTTTTGTTTTATCTAAAGGAACATAAAATTAAGTTTGCCCAAATTCTCTGCCAGGTGTTTGGCTGAATTTATAAAAGTTTTGTGGTTACCTTTTCTAGGGGAATTTACTCTAAAAACGGCATTGAGGTTTATAAGGGATTTGCTGGGTGGAGTTGCTCTGGAAAATAATGGAAAAGACTGGGAAATGACTCCACTTTGCCAATGGCATCATTCTCCTATTTGCTGTTTGAAAGGTTCTGGGCAGAATAGAACACAGGGCAGTGCTGCTCTGCTGGCCTGACAAATACCACCTATTAGGAGATTTCCTTCATGCTCTTTGCTGTTCTGTGGAAAGGAAAGTCTTGTCCCCCTTGTTTGCTGGCTCCTTCAGCTGCGTCAGACTGCATCGACTGCCATGTGTTCCCAGTGGCCCACGGCTCCAGGGCCTTGTGCCCGTATTGTATATGCATGTTTTCAACAAAACACAAAGGCAGAGGCGTTGAGAAGCATGCATTTAACTTCATAAAAAAGGACAAGAAAAAAAATGCAGTTGGGACTAAAAATAGGGAGAATGGTAGGAGTTAGGAAGAGAAAAGGAGAAAAATTCCTTCTCTGGTTCCTTGGCGTGCCTGGCATTTTTTTCTCTCTTTTCTCTGTGACTCTGTAATGGCTTTTTTTACAGCCATTAGAATTGTCAAATAAATTTTTCTTAGTTCAAGTATGTACAATTGAATCTGATAGATGTTAATAGCACCCACACTAAGGCAGAGTCTGCAGTCAACATACAGGAATGACAACTTGGTGCTCAAAAAGAAAAAAGAAAGTTTGACAACTGATGCCATAATATAGGCGAGAGGCAGTCCAGGTCAAACTTCCTTAACATTTGGAGTAAAATTTCACCAGTGAGGCTCCTAAGCCACAACATTAATTATATTGTGACTTTATGAAGATTTAGGTTTCAGTAGTTTCATAATAACTTTTTTCCAGAATGTAAATTTGGCAAGCCACTTTTGAAAAAAATGAAATTTAAATATTTGGTTTTCTTTGATCTTATAATTTTCTTTCAAAAAGAAAGCACTGCATGAAAGTTTGATTTTAATATTAGTGTTGCAAATTTTTCTAATTACTTTCTTTGCTGTTGTCAAGATTGTGACATTAGACTAAAACATGTGAATGAACTTCTATCACTTTTATTATGCTTTTGAGTTACTGATTTCAAAAAGAATATTTGCGTTTTCCAAAGTAAAGCATTTTCTAACTAATGTCCACTTATTCCATAAATATCTGAACAAGAAATTTTTGCAATCCAAATATACCATAAATTGAATCAAATGAATAAACTTAGTTGTACAAATAGAAAGTTTGGAAATGTGTTGCTCTAATAGTTTATCACTGTACCCTTCTCCTTCATTACTTAATTTTGTTGTGTGACTTCTCCATGTCAGTCACTGAGCCAGCCTAAGTATCAGGTAAAATAATAATTTTTTTAATCAAAAGAATCAGTGACTATCTTATATTTCTTTATACCTCCTGCAGGCCATCAAGCTAAGAAAACACATGGTTGATTAAAGGAAATGTATCCCCATTTACTTTCAACCATAAAACCAACAAAGTCTAAAAAAAGAGAGATAAAGACAAGAAAAAGAAATGGATTTACCCCCACAGATCTGCATGTTTCTTAAAAGACTAAATGTAAAAAGCAATGCTCAATCGTATCATGGTGGAAGAACTCTCCCAGGAACTAAGGCAGTATGGTATCTTCTGGTTTCCATCATGGCAAACACGGTTTCTTCTGCCTTTGGTGGACTATTTAGTTAATCAGTTCAGATCAATTTTCTAACATTAGTAAAAGGCATACCTTTATATGTCATAGAAACACAAATGTGTTCAGGAAAATGCTAAAATATTTTTGTTAAAAATCGATGCCATATTGCAAAATTATCTAGCAATGGACATTGTATTGAAGAAAATGAAAAGTGAGACATAATATTTGTGTACACTTATTAAAGAGGAAAGGAAACTTGGCCAGGTAATATTAGGTGGAAACATATGAAAGTGCTGTTTTTGTAGGTCAGAAATGATTGAATATCAGCAATTTTATATGGTTCAACCTAATTAGACACAGCATTTTTAACAAACTTAAGTTGCACATTTCTTTTAGGAAAAAAAAAAAGTACATAAAATTGCTCAATGATATCTTGGAACCTGATGAGGGGTAGTTATTACTTCCAAAGTCAACATAAAATTTCATTAAAAGAATTAAATACCAAGAGTTTGAGGGAGACCTCCAGGAGTTTATTATATTTCTGGCAGCATTATTTCATCTACTCTATTCCTTAGAGGAAGAACCCTCCTTTCTCTGCCTGTACTTCCCACCCTACCCCCAACCTCATCAAAGTACATACAATTCTTTTCTTCCTGTCTTATATTCTTGGGTCCACAGAAATTGTCAAGAAAAACTTAAAAATAACAACATGGCAACACTAAACCATGATGGGGCCTCACTCTTCATTGCATGGGCCTGTGACCAGTGCAAGTATACAGAGTTCCTTCATCTTGGAGTTTAATGCTATACAGTCATTGCCATAAAATTACTAATAATCTTAACTTTATTAATAATTTTATTTTTGTATTTCATAAGTGAAGTCTGATGGACTAATAGAGAATACACTCAGAGCTTGGGGACTCACTCAGTTCAGGTGCAAATCCTGCCTCCGGCCACCTCCTGAGACCAAACTGTCCAAACCCTTCCCCGACCTCTCCAACTCCTCCAGGCCAGAGACTACCTCTTTTCCTCACCTCTGGCAGGGACCTGGGTGCATACCCTATGTACCCCACATCCTAGGACAGAATCTGCATTTGCTTGTGAGTATAGCTGAGGCTGAGGAAGCACAACATATCTAGCAATAAAACAAAACCACACCAACACCGCCCCCCCAAAGAGAACCCCCAAAAACCCAACATGACAGGTCCAGAGAGACCACAGTAGAAAGGAAAAGCCTTTTTCTTCTCTTGCTTGTGAAACAAGGGTTTTCTCATTTTCATTTTCCACTGGGCACTGCAAATGATGCAGTCAGTCCTATTTCAATGCATTTGTAACACACATGTGAAGAAGTAGAGCTGCCAGAGAAACTTCAAGAAGGTTATTTGGAATCTGGTAGGGGTGTGTGTGTGTGTGTGTGTGTGTGTGTGTGTGTGTGTGTGTTGAGGGTAAAGGAAGAAGGAAGGAGGAGGAAGAGTGACCAAGGAATCTATATGAGGGAAAGGTTCCAAATTACAGTGACTAGAACTTACTCTTCTAACCTATAGTAAATGGATTCAAATACAATATAAGAAAGAAAACAAAAAGAAGGTGTTAATACAATATTACAGCTCACTTTCTTTTCTACTGAGATCATGAGTCTAGATGCAGATTATTTCAACAAAACATAGCTTAAAAAATGTGTCAGTGGTAGTAAAACAGTCTGTAGGTTCCAAAAAAGTTTGGAAAACCTGAGAAAGGCTGAAAAAGCAGTAGGGGACCCTAGAATCTGGAAAAAGAAAATTATGCACAATTTTAGTTTCTTTAAGTGAGAAGAAAGACATTCAGAAGATTGGGTTTTTGCTAATGTTGGAAGATTCCATTCAATATGCAGGTATTGCTAGAACACTTATTTTCTGCTAAACACATTTGTTTTCCCATAACCAGGTACTGAGAATGATAATTCGGCATTCCAAACATACTTCACATGATGGCAGATATTTCCCGGAGTGCAGGAGAATGAATATGCAAGTAAAGGTAACTTGGGGTTCTTCTTGGAAGGGTGTTGCTGAAAAGTGGTTCCTGTGTTTATTTGGTGCCAAGGTCAAGATTCACCTCTCTTTGTATATCTGGTGCCTGAATGTACTTCTTTTTAATTTTTTTAACATTTATTTATTTATTTTTGAGAAACAGAAAGATCATGAGCAGGAGAGGGGCAGAGAGAGAGGAAGAGAGAATCTGAAGTAGGCTCCAGGCTCTGTCCTGTCAGCAGAGAGCCCGATGTGGGAATCAAACCGATGACCTGTGAGATCATGTCCTGGGCTGAAGTCGGACGCTTAATTGACTGAGCCACCCAGGCACCCCTGAATGTACTTCTTAATTTCAAATATATACTGTCTTTTAATTTTAGATTTATTGTTATACACCTTTATTTCATCCCTTAAACTTCTAAATCCTTTGAGGATATAATCTCGTAAGCAGGATGATTTGTTCACAGTAGGCACTTGGTTGAGCTATTACTTGATAAAATAATTAGAATTAAAATCAGTATCCAAGAATTCTTTATCTATTATCTAATTTTTAATCTCTAAACAGTCACTGTGTCATTGTTGTGTGTGACTTGTTCCATTTATTTATAATGTTCTTTCTGTCCACTTGAAGTCCTTTCAGTTGTCAAGACCCAAATCAAATCAAATCGCCTACATGATACTTTTCCCAATTCCCCTACCCTGGAAATTCATCAATCTCTTGGTGCTCTTCCAGCAGATTGAGCTCTAACAGAGCAGCAATCCCACTGTGCTACGTTTTGTCCTGGTATATCCAACACTAAAGAAAGCCAGTTATTCAAGCTCTAAACCCAATTAAACTGCTCCTTCTCCCTTACTCCCTCTCCCTCCCTCCCTCCCTCCCTCCCTGTCTCTCTCCCTCTCTCTCTCTCTCTCTCCTTCTTAAATTACAAACTACTTAATTTTCCAATATAGAAACAACAGTTTCATTATTTCCCAGATGTCAGCATTATAAAATACATGAATAAGATTTACAGCACAGTAGCATTGTTTAGTATATGTTCATTTGTGAACCACTTAAAATTATTATTCCCAGAGTAGTTAATTACTGTTTCTGTAGGAAACTAAGAAGAATATACCTAAATTCCATAATTAAAACAAACTCAGCAATGGGTGACAATGTCTAGAAAACAAAAACCAAAAGTTTTATGGAGTGAGATAATCAGCAGAATAATAACAGCTTGTCAGAGCTGAGAAAAGCAGTATCATCTTACTTAAGATAGAGTCTGCATTTGGATAGACTTTAGAAAATCCAAAATTTTGAAACAATACTTTTCCCATGACTTCACCTTTATATAAATGGTTCCTTGTATCTAGAATGATTACCACTGGTACTCATACTTAATGAGCCAGTTCATTAGTTCCTTTTATATAACACTTTGTCTTTTATGCTATAACTATTTACATGCTGATCTTCTTCACTGAACTACGAGATCCCCAAGAGCAGGGTGCTATTGTTTTTATTTCTGCCCTACTAATGGTGGGTACAGTACCACACATAGAGTAGATGGTCAATTCAATGTTGATGGGCAGCTAATTTTTAAGAGGTTTTAAAATGAAGATTAATAGTATCAGGAGCCAATTTTTTTACAAAGTATATCAGATATCCAAAAGACATAACAAACATTAGAATGTGCACAAATGTACCAAGCTTAAGAAATGTATATGCTTGAATATCTCCATGTAATCCTTTTTATCCCATTCTACTCTCCCTTGTCCTCCTGAGGAGTCACTAAGTTAAATTTGGTTAATATTTCCATGCACATCTTTATACATTCATTCATATTTGCATCCATAAATGACTTTTTGCCCAATTTTTAAAATGTTTTCCAACTTTTTTGATATATATAATTGACATATAACATTATGTGAGTTTAAGGTACACAATGTGAGGATTTGATACACTGTTTATTGTGAAGTGATAATAAGGCTAGTTAACATACCCATCCCTTCATATAATTACCTTTTTGTGTAGTGATAACATTTAACTTCACTTAGAAATTTTGAAATGAATAATACAATATTCTTAACTATAGTCACTATGATGTGCAATAGAGACCTAACACTTACTCATATTTTCACTAGAGGTCTGTATATTTTGACCAACATGTCTCCAATTCCTTCAAGCCAGTCAACCCCTGGAAGTCACTCTTCTACACTCTTTTTCCATGACTTCAGCTTTTTTAAATTCTACATATGAGATCATACAGGATTTGTCTTTTTTTTGATAGACTTATTACATTTATATTAATGCCCTCAAGTTCCCTCCATGTGATCACAAATAACAAGGTTTCTCTTTTTAATGGCTGAATACTATTCATATATATAATATTTCACATTTTCTTTATGAATTCACCTGTTGATGGATGCTTAGGTTGTGTCTCAGCTATTGTGAATAATTCTGCAATGAACATGGCAGTGCACAGATCTCTGCAAGATACTGATTGCATTTACTTTACGATACACTCAAAAATGAGATTGCTGAACCATATGGTAGTTATATTTTACATATTTTGAGGGAAAATCACTGTTTTCTATAGTGGCTGCACCAATTTCTATCTCCACCAACAGTGCAAAAGGATTTCCTTTTCACATCCTTCCCAACACTTGTTTTATTTTTTTGATAATAGAAATTCTACCAGGTATAAGGTGATATCTCATTGTGGTTTTGATTTGAATTCCCCTGATGTTAAGTGATGTTGAGCAACTTTTCTTGTAATTCTTGGCCACTTGTATATCTTTGGAAAAATGTCTTTTCAGGTCCTCTGTTCATTCTTTAATCAGACAGTTTTCTTTGAAGTGTATGTGTTCCTTATATATTTTAGACATAACTTCATATCTGATATATGGTTTGCAAATATTTTATCCCATTTCCCAGGTTGATTTTTCATTGTATTGATTGTTTTTCTTACTGTGCAGAATCATGTTACTTTGGTGTAGTCCCACTTGTTTATTTTTGCTTTTGTTGCTTGCGCTTTTGGTGTTATATCCAAAAAACCTGCTGCCTCACCAATGTCAAGGAGCTTTTTCCCCATGTTCTCCCAGGAGTTTTACACTTTTAGGTCATACAGAAGACTTCAACCCATCTCAAGCTAATTTTTAGGAGGAGTATACACTTTTAGGTTTTAAGTCTCCAATCTATCTCAAGTTATTTTTTTTTGAGTGACATAAAATATGAGTCTAATTTCACTCTTTTGCATGTGAATATCCAGTTTTCCCAGCACCATTTATTGAAGAGACTATCCATTTTTCCCCAATGAGTATTTTGGCTTCCTTGTCAAATATTAGTTGATCTTATATATATGAGTTTCTTTCTGGGCTCTTCATTCTGTTCTATTGGTCTATGTGTCTATTTGTATGCCAGTATAATACTGTTTTGATTACTATAACATTGAAATACAGTATGAAATCAGGAAATATGATGCCTTCAGCTTTGTTCCTCTTTCTTGGGATTATTTAGGCTATTTGGAGTCTTCTGTGATTCCATGGAAATTGTAAGGTTGCTTTTTCTGTTCCTGTGAAAAATGCTATTGGTATTTTGATAGGGATTGCATTGAACCGATAGATGCCTTGGGTAATATGAACATTTAACAATATTAATTATTCCAATCCATAAACATGGCGTATCTTTCCATTTATGTGTGTTCTCAATTTCATCAATGTTTTATACTGTGTAGTATAGAGATCTTTCACCTCCTTGGTGAAATTCATTCCAAAGTATCTTATTTTGATGCTCTTATAAATAGGATTGTTCAGATAGTGCACTGTTAGTGTATGTACTGATTTTTTAATGTTGATTTTGTATCCTGCAACTTTACTGAAGTTTTTACTAATTTGAACAGTTTTTTTGGGAAGTCTTTAAGATTTTCTATGTATAAGATCATATTACCTGCAAATAGGTAATTTTACTTCTTCCTTTCCAATTTCTATGTCTTTTATGTCTTATTCTTGCCTAACTGCTCTGGCTAGGACTTCCAAGATTATGTCAAATAAAAGTGGTGAGAGTGGACACTCTTGTATTGTTTCTGATCAGAGACAAAAAATTTTCAACTTTCACCATTGGCTATGATGTTATCTGTGGGCTTGACATGCATACCTTCTATTACATGAGGTACATTTCTTCTATACCCAATTAGTTGAGAGTTTTGAATCATAAAACAACATTGTATTTTGTCAGGTGTTTTTTCTCCATCTATTGAGATGACCATATATTTTTAAACTTTTACAAAAGATTTTAAGTTATCCTTGCATCCCAGGGATCAATTACACCTTCCACCAACTTCTAGTATATAATCCTTTCATGAATTGCTAAATTTGGTTTGCTTATATTTTGTTGAGTATTTTTGTATGTATATTCATCAGTGATATTGACCTGTAGTTTTCTTTTCCTGTAGTGTCTTTCTCTGGCTTTTGTATCAGAGTGATGCTAGCCTTCTAAAATGAGTTTGAGGGTGTTCCCTTCTATTTTTTTTTTTTTTTGGAAGAATGTGAGAAGAATTGACATAATTCTTTAAGTTTTTGGTAGAGTTAACCAGTGAAAGTACCTGGTTGTTTCTTGAGATATTTTTTATTACTAATTCAATCACCTTACTTATTATTGGTCTGTTCAAATTATCTATTTTTATTATACAGTCTTCATATGTTGTATGTTTCTAGGAATTTATCCATTTTTTAGGTTATCCAATTTGTTCACAGTAGTCTTTTATGAACGTTATTTTTGTGGAATCAGTTGCAATGCCTCCTGTTTCATTTCTGATTTTATTTCAGTCTTCCTTTTTTCTTAATTTAAAAATTTCTAAGGTTTTTTATCTTTTAAAAAACAAATTTTATTGATCTTTTCTGTTATTTTACTGGTCTCTATTTCATTTATTTCTGCTCTGATATTTGTTATTTCCTTTCTTCTGCTAACTTTGGTCTTAGATTATTCTTCTTTTTCCAGTTTCTTGAGGTCTAAATTTGGGTTGTTTATTTGAGATCTTAATGTAAGTATTTATCACTAAGGATTCCCTCTTAAAAATGTTTTTACTTCATTCAATAAGTTTTGGTATATTTTGTTTCCATTTTAATCTGTCTCAAGATATTTTTTGATTTCCTTTTTTCTTTCTTCTTTGACCTATTGGTTGTTCAGGAGTGTGTTAATTTCCACTATTTCCAAATTTTCCAGTTCTCGTCTTACAATTAATTTCTAGTTTCCTATTATTTTGGTCAGAAAAGATACTCAATATGATTGTAATCCGAAATTTACTAAGGTTTTGTGTGCTTTTAAAATTTTTTTAAATGTTTATTTTTGAGAGAGAGAGAGAGAGAGAGAGAGAGAGAGAGAGCACGCACAAGTGCAGGAGGGGCAGAGAGAGAGAGAGAGAGAGAGAGAGAGACAAAGAATGTGAAGCAGGCTCCAGGCTCTGAGCTGTCATTACAGAGTCCAAAGCAGAACTTGAACTCAAGAACCGTGAGATCATGACTTGAAACAAAGTCAGATGCTTAACCAACTGAGCCACTCAGGGACCCCTACTAAAGCTTGTTTTGTGACCTAACATATGATTTATCCTCGAGAATAATCTGTGTACACTTGAAAGGAATGTGTATTCTACTGTTGTTGAATGGAATGTTATACACACACACACACACACACACACACACACACACACACACACACACCTATTAGATCCATTTGTTCTAAAGGAGAGTTGAAGTCCAATGTTGTCATCTTGGTTTTTCTTTCAGGATGGTCTATACATTATTGAAAATGGGGTATTGAGGTTTCCCACTATTATTGTATTGTCTATTTCTCCCTTCAGATCTGTAATATTTACAGAATGTATTTAGATGCTCTGGCGCTGGGTGCATATTTATTTACAACTGTTATATCCTCTCAATGAATTGATCCCTTTACATTAGATAATGACTTTTTTTCTTTTGTTATAGGTTTGACATAAAATCTATTTTGTCTGATATAAGTATAATTACCCCTGTTTCCTTTGGGTTTCCATTTGCACAGAATATCTTTTTTCCATACCTTCATTATGAGCCTATGTGTGTCCTTAGAGCTGACATGAGTCTTTAGTAGGCAATATATAGTTAGGCCTTTTTTTTTTTTAAATCCATTCACCCACTCTATGCCTTTTGATTGGGGGATTTAATCTATTTTATTAATACACTTAATGCATCTTAGTAATTATTTATAAGCAAGGTCTTACTGATGCCATATTATAATAGTTGTTTTCTGGCTATTTTGTAATTTTCCTTTCTCCCTTGCTTGCTATCTTCCTTTATGAATTGATGATTTTTTTTAATTTACATCTAAGTTGGTTAGCATATAGTGCAATAATAATTTCGGGAGTAGATTCCAGTGATTCATCCCCTGTGTATAACACCCAGTGCTCAATTCAGTATCCACAAAACAATCAAGGTGATACATCACATCAATAAAAGAAAGGACGAGAACCACATGATCCTCTTAATAGATGCAGAGAAAGCATTTGATAAAACACAGCATCCTTTCTTGACAAAAAACCCTCAAGAAAGTAGGGACAGAAATATCATACTTCATGATCATTAAAGTCATATATAAAAGACTCACTACTAATATCATCCTCAAATGGGGAAAAACTGAGAGCTTTCCCCCTACGGTCAGGAAGAGAACAGGAATGTCCACTCTGGCCACCGTTATTCAACATTGTATTGGAAGTCCTAGCCTCAACAATCAGACAACACAAAAAAATACAAGGCATCCGAATTGATGGTTTCTCATGGTAAGAGGCTTTGATTCTCTTCTCTTTATCTTTTATGTATCTACTATAGGTTTTTACTTTGTGTCACCATGAGACTTATATAAAACAACTTATAATAGCCTATTTTAAACTGATAACAAATTAGCTTCAATCACACACAAAAACTCTATTCTTTTATTCTACTACCCCCACATTTTGTTTTTAATGTATAATTTACATCTTTTTTATGTTGTGCATTTATTAATGAATTATTGAAATTACAGGGTTTTTTATACTTTTGTCCTTTAACCTTTATATCAGAATTAAGTGATTAACACACAAAGATATTTCAGTATTAGAGTATTCTAAATTTGACTTATACTTAACCCTTATCAGTGTGTTTTATATTTTCATGTTTTTATGTGATTAATTAGGATACTTTCATTTCTCTTTGAAAAACTCCTTTCAGCATTTCTTGTAGTGGGTGATGAACTCTTTATCTCATTTTCATTTCTGTGGCACAACATTTCCAGCTGAAGTGTTCTTTTTTGGCAGTTTTTTTCCTTTCAGTATTTTGAATATATCATCCCGCTATCTCCTGGCCTGCAAGTTTTCTGCTTAGAAATCCACTATAAGGCTTGAGGGATCCCTGGTACGTGTGGAATATTTTTTCTCTTGCTGATTTAAAAATTCTCTTTTTGTCTTAAATTTTAGAGTTTTATACATTGTGTCTTAGAGAAGATCTTTTTTTGGGTTGAAATTGTTTAGGGACCTGTGAGCTTCCTGAATGTGGATGTCCAAACACCCCCCTAGATTTGAAAAATTATCAACCATTATTTCTTCAGGTAAGTTTTCTTCCCCTTTCTGTCTTCTCCTTTTGGGACTCCAATTATGCATAAATTCTTTCTTCTAATAATATCCCATAGTCTCCATAGGCTTTCTTCACTCTTCATTGATAATTTCAAGTGACTTGTCTTGTACTTCACAGAGTCTTTCTTGTGCTTGATCAGGTCTGCTTTGGATGCTCTCTACTGCATTTTTCAATTCAATCATTGTTTTCTTCAACTTCAGGGTATCTATTTGGTACTTTTTATGATTTCTATTTTTCTGTTAAACTTCTCATTTTGTTCAGGTATTGTTTTCCTCATCTCACTGAATTGTCTTTCTGTGTTTTCCTGAAGCTCACAAAGTTTCCTTAAAACAACTATTTTGAATTGTTTTATCAGGTAAGTTGCAGATATCCATTTCTTTGAGGTTGGTCCAGAGAAAATGAAAAACCACTGTGTTCCTTTGGTGGTGTCACATTACCTTGTTTACCTTGTTCCCTAAAGGCCTGCATTGCATTGCATTGCATCTGAAGAAAAAAATCAACCTCTTCCCCTAACTTTGGGAGAGAAATACCTTCCATCAGCCCAGTTAGGAATTCTGAGGCTTTCTAAGACTTTTGAAATGGATATCATTGCTCCAAACTTCTTGTTCCCCCTTGAGAGGAAGCTCTTACAATTGTATGTCATCTCTTGATCCTACAAAGCAGTCTCCTATTTGCTCTTCCTATGTGGTACTGAATTTTCAAGTTTGTGTGCTTTCTCCAAATCCTGCAGAGTTAGACCTGCTTTCTGTGAGTGCTCATTACCCATCTGTAAAGACTCATTCTTGTCACCTTCAGGGATGTGCACAGGGAGCAGGTCATTGTCTTTGCCAGTGGGGGTTGTGTAGGTCAGATACACAGAGTAATGGGGGTGGCTATGGGCCAGTTAGGTGTATCTATAGTAAGATGTCCCCTAAAGCTCATAGATGGTCTTCCTGTTAGAGTCTGCTAAGTGGGGTAGATCCTACCTTCCTTTCATGTTCTCTAAGAGCCCAGGTTGGTATTCTCCCAGCCACCCCCTCTGCCTGCTAGTTGCACATCATATCTCAGTATTCTGGATGTGCCAGAAAAAAAAGTAGGTCTCTTTGGCAGCATCCCACGCAGCTGAGGAAGCTGAATGCTCCTTTACATACTTTTATTTTCCCCAGGGGGATAAATCATAGGCTGAGAATGTCTCTCTTGGCATTGAGCAGTGCTGCCTTGGGGAAGGGATTGCACAGGTAAAGTATAACTGTTCCAATCTCAGATTTTTCTTTTGCCCCAGATGTGTGCTGGAACTGTTTCACTGGTCTCTCAGACTTCCACAAAGGCACTCTTGTGTATTGCTGATTGAGAAGCTCACATATTTTGAGGTAGGTGGGGAGGAGAAGATAGAAAATTCTTATTCTTCCATTTTTATGCTGTCCTATCTTGGCAAAATTTTAAGTTTAAATTATACTTCTCTACATTATTTATTTTCAATCAGCATTGTATTTGTGAGAGTTATTCATGATACATGCAACACTAGTTCACTTAAACTTATGTATAGTGCTTCATGTTTAATATACTATTTTGTTTTTGAAAGACATTTGGCTGTTTCTTTTGGGGGGTTACATTTTCTTATTATAATCAATGTTGCTTTTAAAATCCTTGCATTTATGTTCATGTTTAAAACTTGTATTGGACATGAACTTAAGGTTTTAAATTTTAATGCCATCAAATTTATTAATTTTTCTGTATAGCTTTTACTTTTTCTGTCTCACTTAAGATACCATTTTCTATAGTTAGGTTAATATATTTGATTATCTTCTACAAGTTTAAAAATGTTCCTTTAATATTTAAGATCTTGAGTCATTTGGGATTGATTTTTATGCATGGCATGAGATAGCAAATAATTTTTCCATATGGAAAATATGTTTCCCAGCAACAATTATAAATATATTTTCATCTCTTTATTAATCTCAATACAACCTGTGTCCATGAATACATGTATTGTTTTATTTGTATATGTCTCCCAGCACTGTGTTTTTTCTTCCATTGGTCTATTTTCCATGACACCAAAACTGCTACACCTTATTCATAATTTTCCTATAAATCTGTGACATTTAATAGGGCACTTCTTGTTGTCTGATGCTGCTTCTTTGAAATACCTTGGCAATTCTTAGCCTTTTATGTATCCAAATGAGTTTTAGAATGAGTGTTATTTAGAACAGTGAACACTCTTATTGGAAATGAGAGTGCTTTGAATTAATGGATCAGTTTTGGAAGAACTGATATTTTTGTGAAGAGTGAGTGTTCTATTAATGAGCATAGTATATCTCCCCATTTTTATATGTTAAATGTTATAGTTTTCTCCCTAATAGTTTTATCACATCCTTTTTAGACTTATTTTTAGATAGCTTATATTTTTAGTAATTTAAATGTCATTGAGTCAAGAGTAACATTTTTCTAATGGGTTTTTGTTTTATATAAAAATATAATTGACTTTTGTATACTGAACTTATATCTAGCAACTTTGGAGTAGCTTTTCTTTTTTTTCATTTTTTTAGTGTTCATTTAACTTTGAGAGTGAGAGAGAGAGCAAGAGTGAGGCAGAGAGAGAGGGAGACACAGAATCCAAAGCAGGATCCAGGCTCTGAACTGCCAGCACAGAGCCCAACATCGGGCTAAAACTCACAAACCATGAGATCATGACCTGAGGCGAAGTCGGAAGCTTAACCGACTGAGCCACCCACGCACCCCTTGAATAACTTTTCAATTGTCAAGTGAATGAAGGGCATTCAAGATTTGGCAATAGGGCTAACTTTAAGCTGACTAAGTCACCTATTCACTGCACAACTAAAGTCTGAAAAGTCATACTCTTTGAGACATCTCTGACTCACAAATAGCATAAGTGGTCTCCAAGAATTCCTCTATTCCAAAGCAATAAATACCAAAAATAGAAAAGAAAAACAACAAAAATGTCAAGGCTAACAAAAATTGAGAATGCATTAAAACATGATTGGTGAAGAGATAGAGCAGTGGGAATTTTCATACACTGCCACTTGGAGGGCAAACTGCTAATTTAAATGTTCAAATCACCGTGAAAAAATAATTGGACACTTTCTCACTACTCCACTGAATATCCTACAACCCAGAAATTCCGTTTCTGAGGTATATGCCTGTGACAAAATTTTATGCATATGTACCAAGAGATATACATGAATGCTGATAAAAGCATTCTACATAAGAGTAAACAACTGGTAAAAATAAAAATGTTTCAACAAGCTATAGTCACACAATTGGTTGTTATACAGCAGCAAATGAAGATACACATAAGTAAGTAAGTAAATAAATAAATAAATAAATAGCAGTAACAATAAATCTTGAAAGCATAAAGAGTAAAAAAAATAAGTCTAAGATGGTAACATATAGTGCCACTTTATAGACACCCAAAAGAGTAAAATGAAACAATATATTCAATATAAACAAATATAAATAGTCAATATTTATAGAGAACCCCATATTATAAAAGGCACAGACACAAAATTTAGGGTAGTGGTGTTTCTGAGGAAAGAATCATAGGCATAAGACAAGGGAAAAACATATAGGTTGGTACAAATTATTAGTAATTCCTATCTTTTGGGCTGAGTGTGATGTTTATGAATGCTCACTGTATCATTATGCTTTATTAATAACATTTGCATAACATAAATCTCCTTGTGCTGAAACATATTAATATAATAAAGATAAAATGAATAAAGATAGGAAAGAATATAAAACATTTGTCCATTCGTTTAGGAAATAATTATCAAACACCTACTAGTACCAGATACAACTCTATGTACTAGGAATTAAACAATACCAAGTGTCAGTGTTAATCAAAACAGAAAAAAAACAATCCATGCATTTATGGGGCATGCACGCTACTGTATTCAACTAAACTAACTTAATAAAACAGGACTTATCAAAATTAAAATACTAATAATGTTAACTGAAGGGAAAATAAAAATAAAATAATGTTTTTACTTTCAACAATAAATAATTTTTCCATCACCAATAATTTGAATAAAGGGAAAATAACTAAAATCCACAAAGATATCTAATCCTTCTAACATATTCATCTTCACCCTGAGAACAGCTTCCGATATGGGCAAAGGTTTTTCAAAATTGAACAAAGTACTGTTTTAGCTGCTTGAAACATCTGTTTTCTATTCAATGATCCACAGAATGTGAAGACCAGCAGAATTTTTCTCCCCTAAAATCCAATATCCATGTGCTAAAGATTTGAAATAACTCTTTCAAATTCAAGTGCAGATATGAGCCAACTATATCTTGGTTATAAATATTGAACTTTTACCTGTCATTTCAGAAACTCTATGTAAGCCTCCAACAAAACAGTCACTTCTTAATATTCAATAAAACACTACCCCACAGTAGAGTATGTGGAGGTTATCACACTCAGGGTGTTAATGAATAAGCACTCTGTCAGCTAAGACTCCACATAGTTTTCCTCCCAATCAGAAAAATTACTAATGTGGCTATAAAATGTACTACTCTCAGTTTACATTACTAATGAAAATTTCTAGATAGCAAGGCTGTCTTCATATATATATGTGTGTGTGTGTATATGTATGTGTATATATATATATATATATATATATATATATATATATATATATATATACACACACACATATATATATATATGAGTGATCAGAGGAGAAAAGAAAAACATATAATTTAGCATAAAAACTGTGAGTGATCCTTGAGCCTTGAATGTGAAAACAAACAAAAATTAATATTTACTGCCATCTGAGTGAAGATTTATAATTTAACATTGGGCTGAATTTCAGCATTTATTAAGCTAGGCCAAATATTTTGAAGCATGAATTCCTGGTAGGATGTCTTGTACTAAATTTTCTAAGGTCTGATTAAAAGCCAGAGGACTTCTACTAAAACCAGAAGACACCCTGAAAATGCCAAAATGAACTTTTAAAAATCAGTGGATATGCCAATTTAATGTAATATGGATAAAGTTTAATAAACAACCATTGGTTATTACCTAAATTAATATGCAAATTATATCATTCTGAGAAGACTCTAAGCAGATTTCTGAAAATAACTGATCTTAGACTAAGGTCAAGATCTTCTGACCAAGAGAGAACAAAATTTCTTTTCATTCATAAAAAGTGATAAAGAAGCAGAATGCAAAGAAATAGAACTAAAACATACAAAAAATTAAAGAAGATGATTGTTTTGACCAAAAACTTTCAAACTAAAATTTGCGACTGAGACCAAGGCAGAGCTAGTTAGCCATAATGGTAATTAGATCCAAACCGGATGGTTACAAAGAGGAAAGGAACAAATATGGAGTTCAAAAGTAGACTTGAATAAAATACTGTATGTCAAGCATAGTACTTGGTACATAGTAATCACTCAATAAATGGATTTAGTATAGAAGTAGCAGTTTGCTATTGTTACTAGTTAATTTAGAATTGATCATCTTTTAGGTTACCAGCATTCTTTCTGGATGTTTCCCAAATTACCCAACAATATGTAGATTATATTTGGCCACTGGAACCTGACTTATTACAGTGAGTTCAGAGCTGATTAATTTGAATAACAGAAAAATAATACAAGTGAAACCTACATTTTCACATCATTGTCAAATGAATATTTAAATGAGGAAAAAAGATGTTTTGGTAATACCCTCAGAATTCTGAGGAAAAAACTAAGGGTGAAAGACATGGTAAAGTTTTCTAAAAGTAATCTATCTTTTATAATAAACTCTCTTCAGATACCTAAGAAATCCCATCTTACTCCCATATGTTAATATCTTCTTTGAATATAAAATCCAAATTAAAAACTAATTCTTAATAGAAAGCTTTTGTTAAAAGCAACATTTTGAAATGCTGTCAGTAACTATCATAAATATTTGAGAAGTTAATATTTTAATCTTCAACTATAGCACAGAAAACACTTTTCGTGACAGACAGTGCTTCATTAATGGAGTTCTGTGTGTCTAATTGCTTTAGGCACAGTGAGCTGCATTATTTTGACACATGACATGCAATTAGTACATGGTCACACGGCTAACAGGAGATTTTACACCTTTTTTCCTTCTACATTCAGTGAATAATTAGCATATTTTTTCTGCTTAGAATAATAATCAGAGCCTTAGATCCAGAAATTGCCTAATGAGGTAAAATTCCAGTTGTTGACATTAATACTTATGACACATTTTTTTAGTTGTTAAAGTAAACCTTGTGCTACCATACCACTTCATTTACCCTTTCCAAAATGCCCTTCTGAGTCAGGAGTTATGTTGTTCTTAGCATAAAATTGTTGAGAAGAAAGGCCTCAATAGATGTGTTTTACCAGGATTTCAGTGCTCCTCACACAGTAGGTAGCAAATCAACACTGTGAACAAATTTTAAAAGGGTACCTTTTGCTATCTCCTGTTATCATGAAATGTTTATCAACACTCAAAATAGAAATAAACTATGAAGCCATTATCTATTATTTTGTATAGTTCTCAGAATAAAAAAGTGGGTTATTTTACAATACAAAATTAGATCCAAACTGTTGAAGTTTTACCAAAATGCTCTTAATTTTATTTCAAAACATTTAGCTATAATGAAAAAGTCATCCAATATTTCCCTAGAGCAGAGGCAGATTTTATGTCAAGTTAATAAAGATGAAGTTTCAAGATCAATCAATTAAGTGGCCCCAACCAAGGCAACCATTGTATTCCTAACAATTTTATCTTCATAATTTTGTGTTCCTTTCCTTAAAGTATCTTCCACCCTGGTAGTACATGTTTCAGGCCCCACAAAGCCTGGATCTGCCCCTAGTAAAAATCATCATGCCTCTTAAATATAAGCCTTTGAATCCCTCAAAGAGAATTATTTTCTCCCTTGAAAATACTGTCTTTTTCCTTTTTTTTTTTTTTGTATGAAAATCACAGTGACTTTGAGAAGTTCTGTGAACAACACTTTATTGTTTGATGCCAGACTTTAAGATTTTCAAGTCCCTACCCCTACAAAATTCAAACAATAAAACTTTACTTGTCCTCTTTAATTATTAGTTAACATGACTCTGTAAAATGATTAACATTCACAAATTAAACTCAACGATCAAAATAATAACTTGATATTATGAAATGTGAAGGGTATTATTACAGAGAAGTAATACTGAAGGCAGAAAGTAGAAACAGAGAGAAATGCCATCAACAGGAGAGAAGAAAAAACTAAAGAAGCACTGATCAGACTTCATTTCTTTTTTAAACTAAATCTGTGTTTTTAAGACATGTTTAAGGAAATTGAAAGAAATTTCACTGTTAGCTATCAACTGATATCAGTACTGAGAGTCTTGGTTGACCAAGAAAATTATATTTTTAAGTGTTAACCACTGTTATATGAGAGAATATAAGAAGTCACCAATATTTGCGTTCTTATGATTATGGCCTGTAGTGAGTGACTCACTATTATTCCCTACCAGGCAAAAACTCCATCATATAATCTACAAATTGTGACTAGTGTTATTCGCTTCCAGATTACTTGCGAAATGCGAAAAGATACACACCAGTCATGACTCCAAAGCCAAAGTAATGAAATGACAGTTAAGGTGTATTTTCAATTTGTAAAGCAGCCATAGCAGTGTTTGAATTTTATCCACGTAATAGCCTTGCAGTATCTACTCTTTTTCTACCAAAATGAAAATACAATTATGTCAGAGGGAGGAAGAGGTTTAAGAATGGCCCGGTGTTGGGAAGTTACATAAGAAATATGCAGCTACTGTGTGTTGACAATAAGGAAAGCACATTTTTAAAAATAAATTTTATTTATTTATTTTGAGTGAGAGACAGAGACAGAGACAGAGACAGAGAGAGAGAGAGAGAGAGAGAGAGAGAGAGAGAGAATATCCCAAGCAGACAATGCAATGTCAGCACAGAGCCCGATGCAGGGCTAAAACTCACGAACCGTGAAATCATGACCTGAGCCAAAATCAAGAGTCAGACACTTAACCAACTGAGCCACCCAGGTGGCCTTGAAAGCAAATTTTAAAGGAAGGTAGCACACAGATCCTGGAGCCTGCTTTAAATTCTGTGTCTCCCTCTCTCTCCGCCCCTCCCCCACTGGCTCGCTAGCTCTCACTCTCTCTCTCAAAAATAAATAAACATTTTTAAAACATTTAAAAAAATAAAAAATAAAGGAAGGTAGCACAAAGCATATGGTTCATTAGTAAAAGTAAATGATATCAAGGTACATACACTCAATATGAGGACACCTATTGGTATCGTGTATAATAATAATGAACATCACAAAATGAGCAGATATCTATACTTTACATGATTTATCTTTAATATTCATGACAACATGCTACATGCATATTATTAGTCTTATTTTATAGGTAAGGAAACTCTTTGGAACTATATTATTGTTGTATTTTGTATGGGTTTGATGCAGCTAACTGGGGCTACATGTACCAGCATTCCCTGCCCTGTCGTTCCAGGTTAGGCATGGCCAGAGAAGGAACTCGCATGACACCTGGAAGACCAAAGTGAAGCAGCAGTCCCTGGGCTTGGAGATGGGTACAGGACACCAGGTGCCCCTGGGGTGACACAAGGGGCTGCTAGCCTGCTGCTTCGCTCTGTGGCTCCTCCAGCTCCCACCGCAGCTGCAACTATCTCATCCTTTGGCTTCTCTGAGTCCCGGCCAGCCACATGTGCGCCTTGTGACAAAGGACGCTAACGTCCCCTGTGGGCCACCCATATCACCGAAGTTGGGAGTTAGGAGACACACATGTAGGTTCCACTTGTACTCAGAGGTTCCAGTTTGTCACTGCTTCCCCTTCCTTCACATCCTGCTTTTGTTCCCCACCCCAGCCCTGCCAACCTACAATAGCATTAGGCACCCCCTCTAATGCAGAGAGTGCTTTGTTAGCTCTCACAACTGCATCAACACTATGACAGATCTTGTATTCCATATACTCCCGCTCCCCTGACCAAAGCATTACTTACCCAGAAACTAAGCTTCAGAGAAAGACACAGGACTCTATGATTTCAAACCTTAAGATTAGGCTACATAACACAGCATGTTTATACATTGAATAAGAAAAACAAAACAAAAAGAGATTTGATGAATGATTACATATCCCACCAATACTACATATAGGCATAAAATGATATACCCTAAGTAACATAAAAATATCTATTTCAACGTGAAGTGAAATACTAGAGATAACTTATAAAAACTGGGATAAAAATTGGAAATGTCTTTAATTACTGCCTTTAATTATTATTGTCCCAATAGGACTAGTTATTGCAAGTAGAAATGAGAGTTATAAATCTTGATGAAGAGAAAAACATAACTATTTACATGACTTTATTGCATAATCAGAAAGTCTATAGGAACCAAGTGAAAAAAATAATAGATTTATTTTTCTAGTCAAATGGCAAAAAAAAAAAAAAAAGTCATTATTCTAGTAAGTGACAGAAGACACTCTAAACAAGGTCTATCAGACTCTACAATGCTCTGCCAACACTAGATTAATTTTAGTAACATGTGTGTATGTATATGTGTATGTGACTTACAGAAAGTAAATTATATACATTTTGTATACATTTAAAATATAAAGACATATTTGATAGTGTAAAGAGATACAACGTACTCCATAATGGGAAAGGTAAATAACAAATTCCTGAAAATATCAAATTCTTCCCATATTAATATAGAAGTTCATTGTATTATCAATAAAAATAGTAATGGGGCTTTTGAAACCTTAAAATTGACTTTAATTCTTATTTAAGAAAACAAAGAGGCAAGAGAATTAAAGATACTTTATGACAAATGGCCATGTTAGGTGACTAGATCCACCAGATGTTAAAATACTTCATTAAACTATAATTAAAACAGTGTGGCTTGGATTAATTATATAAACATATATATAGGCAGATCAATGAAATAAAAATAATCCAATTATAAGCCCTATGACTTTCTCTTTTTCCTTAATAAAAGAAAAAGGAACAGTAGAGTAGGGAGATTTTTTTAGTAAATATGAAGATAAGTGATTAGGAACATCGAAGAAAGAAATGTATTTGGATTTTACCTTACTTCAAATACCAAAACAAATTAAATCACAAATTAATCACCTTATATAGCTATAAACATATGTAGATTATTAAACTATAAGAAAACAACAAAAATAGAATACAATATTTATAAAACGCCTGTAAGATGGGGCGCCTGGGTGGCGCAGTCGGTTAAGCGTCCGACTTCAGCCAGGTCACGATCTCGCGGTCCGTGAGTTCGAGCCCCGCGTCGGGCTCTGGGCTGATGGCTCGGAGCCTGGAGCCTGTTTCCGATTCTGTGTCTCCCTCTCTCTCTGCCCCTCCCCCGTTCATGCTCTGTCTCTCTCTGTCCCAAAAATAAATAAAAAAACGTTGGAAAAAAAAAAAAAAAAAAAAAAAAAAAAAACGCCTGTAAGAGAGGGGTCTTGCTAGGCTTAGAAACAAAGAAATTGCAAAGAAAAAAAGTAAAAAATTTCACAATATAAAACATATTCTCCTTATTTGATTTAGTTGAAAAAAAGGGAGTAAAAGGTCTATTATATTAGTGCAATTTTTATAGCAAATATAGCCATACTTCTGCTTTTATTATATAAATCACCCAAATAAATTTTAAGACAATCAAGAACTCATAATTAAATCAACAAAGAATTATGATCAGATTCACAAAAAGTTAGAATTAGTAAATAAACATGATGCAAATGTTAATAAATTATGATCTGATTCACACACACAAAAGAATTACAATTAGCAAATAAACATGATGCAAATGTTAATGTTCACTAGCGACTCCATACGTGTCAATTTAAACAATAATGATACATTCCCACTTATCAAATGAGTCATATGTGTGGCTGTGTATTTTAACATTTAGGTAAAATAATACTAATTCTAGAAATATGTCATTAACAAAACCTTAAATAGAATACTCTGTATAAAGACATTCATCTCGGGGTGCCTGGGTGGCTCAGTCGATTAAGCGTCTGACTTCTGCTCAGGTCATGATCTCACGGTCCGTGAGTTCAAGCCCCGCGTCGGGCTCTGTGCTGACAGCTCAGAGCCTGGAGCCTGCTTCAGATTCTGTGTCTCCCTCTCTCTCTGCCCCTCCCCTATTCATGCTCTGTGTCTCTCTGTCTCAAAAATAAATAAACGTCAAAAAAATAAATTAAAAAAATAAAGACCTTCATCTCAGCAATATTTATAATAGTGAAATAAACCTAAATATTCATTGATCATGATACAGTTGATGTATTAGATGCTTTTTGAAATAGTATATAGTTATTGAAAAGGGCAGATATGAAGATTGTAACATCAGATGAAAAATACGTTTTAACCATGTTAATTTTAAACAGCACCTTAAAACCTATTATATATAGTAAGATTACAAATGCAATGTAGTTGTTTTTTTTTAATTAAAAAACAACATGGGAGAGAAATATATCACAGTATCTACATAAAGGAAGAAAAAAAAACAATCAGTGAATTCTAAAGATCTTTGTGTGTCTTATTGTTTATATCATATATACACTACAGATCTCAGGAATGCTGTAATCTTTTATCAAAATTCTGTTCAGGCTTAGAATTTGATGAGATTTATCTAGCATTTTTCATGGATGGGCCATTCCCTTTTGTGAGTATTTTGTGGACCACTAAGTTCTACATGTTTGACACACGCTTACCAAGCTGGGCAGCTTGTTTTCTTCTCAAGCATTCCATTTATAAATCTTAAGATATAACCAAGAGCTTGTTCAAAACTTCCTCTAATATACATTGCAAATCATATTTTGAATTTTATTTACCGTACTATTATTTCAGGTGTTCCTATGCAGTATAACATGTTAGAAATTGGTTAAAATAGATACATAATCAGAAAAATTTTAAAAACTGTATAATAGCTATGAATAAAAGAATTATTTCTACCTCCTCTCTAGACCATGTTATACAAATACAGGTATTCGTTAATTTAGTGGCTTTCAGGTCTGGTTTTTTGCCTCTCTTACCTTGTTTGCTTACATTACTTGAGATAAATCATTTGACATAATTTAAATACTTGAAATAGAATAATTTCAAAGTTCTTTCATATTTTAATAAATTGTATTCATAATGCAAACCTTCAAAACAATTATCTGAAAGTTTAGATTCTACACATAATTTTGACTACATCAGGACCAACAACTGCCACATTTATAAATTTTGAGTGCATCAGTCTATTCAGAATACAAAAGTTGCTGAATCTCATCTTGTGTAATTTAAACTTATTTTTTAATATTATTCTAATATTCTATTTGTTATTCAATGAATATGACCTAAGATAAACAGTTCTCATATTAAGCCACTCCAGTGAGTATAATTTTCATTGTTTTGAACATCTTTCAAGAAAGGAAAAAAGCTAAAGTTTTAGTTTTTATTCAATGCTCTATTACTTTTACACCAACACACTCAGATTATAATACACACTCAAGGAAAGGGAGGCCATAAAATAACGTTTCATGCATTTTAGACTATCTCCTCTATAAATACCATGTCTCCAAATCAAGTGTTTCACAAACCCAGTCAATATAGAGAACCCCCCAGGCTCATAAAAGACCTTTTAGTCACCATAAACATGGTATGCACCCTACCAGGGTCTTTAGTTTATCATTTCTATCTCCTTGAAAGTGCATATTCACTTATTCAACAAATTTTATTGAGTGATCATATACCAGGCACTGTTTTCCTTCTCAATGGAATTCTTCTGGATAGGTTCCAGATAACTATCAATAGCCTGTAAATGCTTTTTCTCTTTATATTTACTTATTTCTCAATCTTTTTATTTTAAATATAAATGACATAACATTTACTATCTCAATCAATTTTACAGTTCAGTGATACTATTTGCATGCATACTGTTGTGTAACCATCACCACCATCTATCTCCAGAACTCTTATCATCCTGCACAAAGAAAACTTTGTACCCATTAAACAACTCCTCATTCTCCTCTACCCTCACCTCTGGCAGCCATTCTACTGTCTCTATGATTTTGACTTTTCTATATACCTCATATAATTATGAGAGTCATACAGTATTTGCCTTTTTGTGATTGGTTTATTTCACTTAGCATAATGTCCTCAAGTCCCATCCATGTTGCAACATATGTAAAAATTTCCCTCTTTTTAAAACTGAGTAATATCCCATTGTATGTGTATGTCACATTTTGCTTATCCATTTGTCTATCGATAGAAACTTGCAATGCCTCCACGTTTTAGTTATTTTGAATAGTGTTTCTATGAACATGGTGTATGAATATCTCTACAAGACTCTGCATTCAATTCTTTCAAGTATATACCCAGAAGTGGAATTGCTAGATCATTTAGTTTTGCTTCTTTGGGAATAAAACCAGGGGAGCAATTAAAACATTTCATTCTGTATCCTATCTCCTTCATTTCATGCACACAACTAGCAAAAAGTGCTTCTGATGAACTTGTGTTATGTTTTAGAGTTTATCAGTCATGACCTCTGTCGGCTTCTAAGACACCTTGTTATCTGTGCTGGGTTTTTTTCCCCCCAGACTCACTGATTGTTTCCTTTCAGTATTCTTTGTGATTTTTGTTCCTCTGCTCAATCCCTAAATTTTTTAGCATTTTTAAGTTTCTATCCTAAATTCCCTTCTCTTCTTAACTGCTCATTTTTCCCAGATACATTCATCCCCTTTCTTGGCTTTAAGTGGCTACAGGCCAATGACTCCCTAATCCATATTTTAACCCCCAAACTTGCACCAGAACTCCACACTCATTTATATAACTACATTCACAATGTTTTCACATAACTGGCATTTAGGCATCTTAACATGATAACATTTTCACGGCCAATAAAGAGCTCTTTGGAATTTGGCTCTCCAAAAAACTAGATCCTTCCTCCAGAATCCCCATTTAAGTTAGATGGCAGCCACATCCACCCAACTGTTTTAATCAATAATCTAGGTGGCTTTGATTTCACTCTTTAAGGTATTCAACCTCCTTGCCCACCTCACATCCATCAACAAATATAGTTTACATACTCAATTCTCTCTATCTTTACTGTCAACACCATGCTATTTCACCTAAACAACTACCATCACCTGATAACTGAACTCACAGTCCCTTACAGTCCATTCCCCAAACAACAGATATTTACCACTTTAGGACTCAAATCACATCATGCTACTCCTGTGCTTAAAATCTTCCACTTGCTTCCTACTGCACACTTAAAATAAAATCCAATCTTCTTACACTAGATTGTAAAGCCCTATATGATAGACTCCCTGTATACTTCATCTTTCTTTACTATCTTTTTCCAATCTCTATGGCAATCTCACAAATTCTTGAGCACATTGGACTGTTACCTATCTTAGGACCTTTGCATAAGTTGATTCTTCTACCCAGATTGCTGTTAACCATAAACTGTAATGTCTGGCTCCTTCTTGTCATTCAGAGCTTGCCTTAAAAACACCATATCATGGGGCGCCTGGGTGGCTCAGTCGGTTAGGCAGCCGACTTCGGCTCAGGTCATGATCTCATGGTCTGTGGGTTTGAGCCCCACGTCAGACTCTGTGCTGACAGCTCAGAGCCTGGAGCCTGCTTCCGATTCTGTGCCTCCCTCTCTTTCTGCCCCTCCCCTGCTTCCTCCCTGTCTCTTTCTCAAATAATAAACATTAAAAAAAAAAAAACACACCATATCAGAGTGTTTTCCTCTTACTAACCACCCAATCTAAAATAGCCAATTAATTTCTAAAATGTTATATTATTTCTCTGAAAAGAATTTATCACTAGATGATCTTTTTCTTGTTTACTTGTTTATTTTATCTGTAACCTGAAGGAGACATTATCTTATGATATGATGAGCACACAATAAGTACTTAACAAATAATTGAATAAACAGGTTGGAGTCTTCCAAAAAATCCTCTGAAATCCCTACATTTGGTTGATTTCTTTGAGTCTTCCACTAGCCTCTTTCACGACCTTCCTTCAAGATGCAATGCAAGTTGTTTAAAAAGATAAAGTCTTGCAAAGTTCCATTAACAACATCAAACATGTGTGGGGAAAAAAGTAACTAGAATCCAAACAGTATAATTTGGCCAGAAAGAACTGAACCCAATAAACTATTCCAAAGTCACAAGTCACTATCTCCTATTAAAGAGGAATCAATGTTTTTAAAAATAGGAATTTTAGCTTTTCAGTAAACAGACTGCTAGTGGTAAGAAGAGCCAGCTAAGGAAAATAAAGAACTGTTTTAGCCCAATGTCTTAATTGTTGTGTAAATTTTATTTTGGTTCTTCATCTTATCTAATTTCTACATCATTAAAATGTGACAAAATAGTTCAAGAAAGAGATGATTGCACTTAATACATAAAATAAAACTATTAGCATATTAGACATAATGAGATAATTTTTGTAAACTACACTAAATTTCTTAGAAGAAACCTTACAAAATATTGTTCAATTGTGACACATTTACAGCAAAGGATATTAAATGAGACTCTTCTTCAGAGTTTCAGAAAAGACCCAGAGGCCAAAACAATCAGTGCTAAATACCCCACATCCTATACGGAGGAGTAACCATCACTGCACAACTTGGAAATAGGTGGTTCAAATAATTTTCCCAGCATCAGTTCATCACTAACATCTAAGCTTTGAGAGAAGGAGAATGCACAAAGGTAAAAAGTGGAGGACAAAAAACTTCAGTATAATCTTCTATTAATGACAAATAGAAATGAAAACCAAAGCATGAGAAAACAAAATCTACTTGAAAGTTAAAAGAATAACAAGATATTGAGGAATTACAAGGCGAGGTTCTAGGGAAGACAAAAGCTTCTCAAGTAAGAAGTAAGTTTCTCAAGACAATATTATCAGTTTGGGATTACTCAATATCTTTGCTGATTCCTCAAAGTGTCCCTAAATGACTAAAAGGCTGAGCCTGACTTTTGATGAGTTCCATGCACTATGAAGAAAAAGATCGATGTTCAAGTCCCACAAGTGAGGTACTATCTGGCAACCCAGAAGCAAATAGGTAAACTATAAAGAGAAAAACCGTTATAGGAACAGAAGATAACTGAATCATCTCAATTGCTAAATTTGGATTATGGTAACCTCATACTGGCTGTGCTACCAGGTGCCTAAAAAAACAAACAAAACTCATCTCTATAGGAAGGTACACTTTAAATTATTTATCCAGACAGTTCTGCAAACACAAGGTCTAGCATGTTAAAACAACCAAAGAGACACATGAGACAACATGAATAAAGCCAGCAAAAACACTAACAATAGAAACATATCCAAATAGAATATAAAGTTGGAGTTATCTTGCATAAAATTTATAATAGCTATATTTACTATGTTCAGTGATATAAAAAAAGAAAAGATTGAGAATCTCATTAGCTACTTCAAAATATATATAAGAATGAAATGGGAATTCTGAAACTATAAAACACAAAAATGCAATAACCAAAATAAGAACTCAACAAATGGGTTAACACCAGATAAGACAAAGCTGACAAAACACTTAGGAAACTGGAGCATGGATTAGAAGAAAATTTAAAGAATAAAAAAAGAAGTGACAAAAGAGTGGAAATACAGAACATAGTATGTATGACATAGATGATACAATGGAAAGAGCTTACTGAATTCAAGAACAAGAGAAGAAGGTGAGAATAGGAAAGAAATAATAGCTGAAAAGGTTATAGCTGAGAACTTTCTAATACTAATGAAAGACTTCACAGATATGAGAAAAGTTATAGGATGAAAAGAGAAACTAGGTGTATTGTAGTAAAGCTTCTTGTGATAGCTAATGACCATGAAAGGAAATAAAAGAAGTATAATCTGATATTCTTTAGCAAATGGATAATAACTATAGGTGGAAGCTGAGAGACCCAAGGAAAACCACGAAAACTATAAAGACATGAGTAAATCTAGGAGCACCTGGGTAGCTCAATCAGTTAAGTGTCTGGCATTGGCTCAGGTCATGATTTCACAGTTCGTGGGTTCAAGCCCCACATGGGGCTCTGTGCTGACAGCTCAGAGCCTGGAGCCTGTTTCAGATTCTGTGTCTCCCTATCTCTCTCTCTGCTCCTCCCCATCTTGTGCTCTGCCTGTCTCTCTCTCAAAAGTAAATAAATATTTTTTAAAAATTTAAAAACAATAAAGACATGAGTCCATCTAAAGTAATATTGATGGTTTAAGGCAAAGGCAATTATGCATATATAACATATATAATAATTATATGTGAAGTTTATATGTGTGTGTACATATATATATATGTGTATATATATATAATTAAATTATAATAATAGCATACAAGTTAGGACAGAGAAATATGGTAAAAGCATTCCAAAATTCCAAAGTCCTTACATTGTCCTTTCAGATGATAAAAGTGTCAATTAATATTAGATTTTCATAAGTCAATAATTCACACTGTAATATCTAGAAAAGCCACTAATAAAATATTGAATGTGTATAATTTCAAGCTAATATAAGGAAAACTTGGATATTTCTTTAGGAAGTTAAATAATCCAAAAACAAACCCGGTGAATGTGGAAAAACGAGAAAATACTTAAGATAACAGAGCTAAACTCAACTATGCTGGTACATATGCTAAATATAAATATCCTAAGGCTCCAATTAAGAGATAAAGAATCTCAGACTGAATTAAAAATAACTGTATAGATAAGTAAGACACATATCTAAAATATACAAGTATAAAAAGTGTGTTTGTTCTATAGGTTACTAAAAGAGCTTTGTTAGAGTCACTCATATAATTATGAATTTGTCTATTTCATCTTGTAATTCTATTGATTTTTGCTTTATACACTTTCACATTAGATTCAGACAAGTTAGGAATTTTTAATCTTTATGGCACAGTACTTATATCTCTAGTAATGCTTTTGCCTTTAAATCTACTTCATTAGACTTCACTCTTACAGATATATCTTTTTTTTTTTTTTTTTTTTTAATTTTTTTTTTTTTTCAACGTTTTTTATTTATTTTTGGGACAGAGAGAGACAGAGCATGAACGGGGGAGGGGCAGTGAGAGAGGGAGACAAAGAATCGGAAACAGGCTCCAGGCTCCGAGCCATCAGCCCAGAGCCCGACGCGGGGCTCGAACTCACGGACCGCGAGATCGTGACCTGGCTGAAGTCGGACGCTCAACCGACTGCGCCACCCAGGCGCCCCACAGATATATCTTTTTTAAAATTACAGAAAAAGTAGTGATTACTTAAACATTCAAAGAATAGAGGTTTATAATGTAAATCCAAGTTCAAAGCCTTTGTTGTACTCCTTTGGTTAAGCTTCACAAATACATTGTATAACTTCAGTATTTGTGCCAGTTCAAATAGAAAATTAAAGATGTCCTTCTCCAGCTTTCTCCTGCCAGGGTTTTCTACCATACTTCTCAGTTCTCAGGAGCCCTTTTGCCCTCTGGCCAAAAAGACTGGATTCTATCAGAATTTTAACCTCCTCCCTCTTGTGCAGTTCCAAGTAGATATTGTACAGTGGCAAGGGAAGAAGAAAACAATCATGGGGATTCCCCCCCATGTTCTCCTATGACGGGACCCCTTTTCCCACTTTCTCTATCCAAGATCTCCTTTCAGGATTTTAAATACCTGTGCTACAGTACATTTGGAGCTGGTTTTGGGGAAAACCAAGGAGAATAAAAAGAAAATAAAAATGGGAATTACATAGAAGGATGTCTCACAAATGGAATGTATCAAAAGTCATCAAGGTGTGAATCAATTTTACATTGTCTATTCAATGTTGGCAATTTATATTCAGGAGTAAACGGAACCACTTTAAATTTCTGGTGGCTCTCACAAGTGCATGGGTTCCCATTTTGTCTCCATGAAGAGTCATCTTCTACTATATTCTTGGAGAGCATGGGCCAATGATAATGAAGAAAGATAATGAGGAGGAAAAATCAAAAGATGAGCTCTTCAGTAAGAACAGAATATCAACACTAATTATATATGTATATTCTAGGTAAATATGTGTAAATAATAGGATACTGAGATGCATTAAAAGGCCTGTAGAGTTCCTATTTATTTCTGACATTATTCTTGGTAGTTTAGAGGTATAGCCTAGCAATGTGTTTCAGAAGATGGTTATGAGAAATAAGAAAAACTCACCAAAAAATGGAATAATTTTTGCTTCTGTTTATCAAGATTATCTACATGAGTCAAAGGATCTTCAATTGAAATTCATTCAAGATATACCCATAACTTCCAATAGATTGGAAATTTGTCCATTATAAATATAGGTTCATGAGAGTAATAGAGTTACATTTTCATTTTATAGCTCTATCATTAGGGGGTGAGTTGTCTTTAAAGAGGACTTTATTATTTCTATCACCTTCTTAATTGGAATCAAGGTATTATAAGTTTTCAGGAGACCTCAGTGGTCTTTTAAATATTTGAGAGCTGAGCATAGATTTCTTTTGATTATCAAAAACTTCATCTGGGAGCCCTGGATCCAATTTGTCTATTACTATCAGTAGATAAGGTGATTCTGAGCTATTACACCCTGAAGAAGAATATAATGAAAATCTAATACTTTCCGTTTGTATATCCCTGTCCGTGTGTTTTGGAATTACACGATTCTAGGAAAATGTGAAAGTTCTGGTAGGCAAAAGACCTACTTGATAAATTTTCAATTGTAACAAGATTGTGATACTGAAATCTGACAGCAAGATACAGTTCTTTAAGCCAGGTTGATAGATTACAAATATGTATCGATTACATTATAATCTATCACCACATTATTAAACTGTTATCAGGAAGGGAAATACTTAAAAATACTTTAAAAATTAAAAAGAAGAAATTTAACCATACAACCTTGTATACTTGAATGTAAGAGAATGTTTATTGTCATTGCTGACTTAGTGTCTTGGGCAGGTGACAATTTTTGCTATAATTAGAAAGCTGTGACTAAATTTCCTAAAGCCAGAAAAGTTTCAGTGTTCTACAGCTGTGCTATCTAACTACATGTGGCTTTTAAGCCCTTGAAAAGTGACTAATCCAGATTGAGAGATGCTGTAAGTTAAAATACATACCATATCTTAAAGATTTAGTTTGAAATAAAGAATATAAAACATCTCATTTATAATTTTTAAAAAGGTTATATGTTGAAATGATACTTCTGATGCACTAGATCAAATAAACTATATATTAAAATTAATTCCATTTATTTTTACTTTTTCAAATGTGACTACTAGAAAAATTAAAAATACTTAATGACTCACATTTGTGGATCATATTCCATTTCTGTTGGATAGTGCTGTTCTAAACCATAGTGATAATAATATTAAGACGACTGGATAGAACATTCTACTTCTTATATTAGAACTCATCTCTCCAAGAAATTTTCTAGTGTGGTATGCCCAGCAACCCCTCAACAATCATGCATGGTCCCCTTGGTTTAAATTTTTTTATTCTTACTTTCTTATGGTATAAGCCTTGTTATATCTGCTATACATGTATGGGTGCTGCAACTTCTTATCTCCATGTCTGTTTCTCTTATTAGACTATGAGCTTCTTCGGGAGAAAGACCTATCAGCACATAGCATATTGCCAACAAAATATAAAGAATAAACTTTAAAAAAGAAAGAAATTGATAATTTTATTCATACCATGTCTAGGACGATTCTACATTAGTACACACTAAATAAATGATGTGGCCTGGCTTGAGTAACTGAGTTAGTTAGGACACTGTTAAACTAATCACAATTAAAGAGGGCCTCCTCATTCCATCTGGAAAGTCTTTTAGAGAATCTCTTTTAAATTAACCAGAGGCAAATACAGATAGTACTACTGGTACTTAAAATGACAGAAATACACTATTTCAAGATTTTTGTATTAATGTATTCAACGTATGTTTACTTAGTTTCTGTTAGGTGTCTGACATGGGGACCCAAAGATTAATAAGCATTATTACTGTATTTATGTAGTTCACAGCCCAGATGAGGAGACAGATATCAATGTATTCTGAACTACAACTGAAGAATGTGCAGATTATAAGGATGGAGAAAGTTATCAGTTCTTCCTGACTTTATAGCAGAATTCAGGATTTAGCTGAAGCTTAAAAGATGAGGAAATGTTTGCACACACAGGTCAGGGGGTAGCATTCTAAGGCAATCTACAAAGAGAAGTAAATAAAAATGGCAGCATTGAGACATAAAGGAGCTAGTAATTCTATATTTTAGAGTTAGGGAATGTAAGTTGGAAGTGGTAATAGGGTCAGTTAATTCATATACTCAATCTATCCAATAATTTCAATATTATTTCTTGGGGAAATGCAGTGTATATCTTAGCAACTCTAGCTCTAGAGTTAAATTTTCTGAGTTCAAATTTTCCACTACAACCTAATCACGTGATCCTAGGTAAATTGTTCTTAAAACAACTTTAAGCCTCAGTCTGCTTACATGTACATTAAGAAAGGTAATGATAATAGTAATTACAATTTGTAATTTCAATTACAATTTGTAGAGTTGTGACAAGAGTTTAACAAAATGATCCACTTAAAATACTTACCATTGTCAATTCTTTCCAGTCAAAGATCGTTCGGAACATACTTGTAGTTGAAAAAGCTGGGTTTGCTACTCATTACACAAAAATAGAAAAATATCAATTGGTAACGTGGGTGTCTCTGTAAGATGCATTAGAGAAGACCTATTATAAGATTTTGGCTTTGGGTGGGTGATTGGGGAAAATCCAAGAAAACAGGGGTTTGCTCTAGACTAGATGCTGTCGGAACATGGGGCAATTCTATGATAGGGCAAATCAGTAAATTGTATTCTTTGAGAAGGGCAACTAGAGCAAAGCTTAAGGCTATTATTGTTAAAGAAGCAGCAGCCATTCATATTAGCCAGCAGAGATGAGTGTTTGCTATTTTGGACAGTGATCTTGTTTTTGTCTGTGCTTTAGATAAAGTTATGAAATGGTCTTGTTCTGTCTCACAGTCTCAGAATGACTCTGTCTGATGTTAGTCAGATAATTTATATACAACAGGAGAATAAAATGGCCTAGCTATAAGTGTCAGACTAGTTCCTAGATGTCAGGGGCTGCTTTTTTTTTCTTGGCACTGTGCCTAATACATAATAAGTGCTCAATAAATATTTGAGGTTACTTTCAAGATGTCAAGTGGAGCTGCAAGTAAATAGAGAGTTTAGGACTATGTTCTCAGAAACTCTATCATTTAACGTCCAGGTATGGAAGAAAAAGGTTGCAATGGAAAATAAAAACAACCAGGAAGATGGAAGGAAAATTATGAGGGTATTATGTCATGGAAGCAAAAGGAAGGGGACTTTTTAAGGAAAAAAAAAAGTGGTGGAGAGCTAGCTGGTACTGCTAAGTCAAGGAAGATGAGTTCTGAACATGGAATTAGCAATAGGGAATTCTGTGGCAACATGGGTGAGAGAAATTTCAGTGGAGTAATGGAGAAAGTCAGGATTGGCAGAGTCAGAATGAGCAGGTGGCAGACCATTGATTCCAGAAGGGAATTAAAATTAAGTGTGCAGAACAGTCATGGTAGGTCAAGGAGGTTTTAGGTTCTGTTTTTAACATAGAAACTATTTTTAATATTTAAGTGTTGATGATTCCAGCCAAGGAGAAGTTAAATCTACAGGAAAGAGAAAAATTGATAATGAAGGGTTCTAGAAAAAGCTGTAAGGAAAAAGGAAGAGAATCCAAAATAAATGTGAATAATCATAGGACCCATTGTGGGGTGTCTGTTGCTATTGTCTTTGTTTTTGGCTTTCAAGGTATTAGCCATAATTGTCTAGATAAGGTTAAACCGATGAATGGTTCTAAACTGATAAGTAACATAATTATATTTGTATTTCAGAAAGCTAACAGCATAAAATGGAAGCTGCATTCAAGGATTTCAAAACTGGAGGTACAGATAACATTTAGGAGGCTAGTCCAATCATCCCGAAAGGAAAAAAAAAAGGCACAGACATGAATGGCAGCAATAAGAGCTAGAATAGAAAAGAGGTGGAAAGTCAAGCTCTCAAGGATGGGGAACTGTGGGATATCAGTTATACCTCGTTTCATGAGGGTCACCAGGGTAAATGAGATGGGATATAGTGACTAACTCCTACACTTTAGACTCCAACAACTGGGGAGAAGGTAGTGCCACTCATTTTGTAAGAAATTCAGGAGGAAAAGAAGACTTGGACAGGAAGTCCAAGTCATGGGGAAGATTATGAACTTTTAAAAAACTCATGTATAGTCACTCATCCATTAATCAAATCTCTTAAAAATCTATTTTATGTCAGGAAGCATATTAAACTCTGAGGAAACAGTCATGAGCAAGAGAGTTGTATTCCTGTCATATTAGTGCTTACTTTAGGGTGTGTGTGTGTGTTGTTTTTTTTCTTTTTTGAGTTTGAGATACTTATATGATTTCTAAGTAGATATGTTAAATAAACAATTGAATAAACTAATGTAGGGTACAGAAGAAAGGTCTGGGCTGAAACCTGTGTCTGTGTGTGTGAGTATAAAATACATATTTTTATGTACTGTTATACACAAATATATATTTTTGTATATATCCACGTGGAATACTTGATTTACCTTTGAGTTTAGACAGAACTGGGGGTGAATTCTAGCTTTGCCCTTCCAGGTGTAAGAACACAAATCATCCAGCATTTACTGAGCACATGCTATGTACCAGCCCAGTGTAAGATACCGAAATACAAGGTTAATAGTCCACTGTGCTTGCCCTGGAGACACTTCTGGATTCATGCAGCAGGTTGATTTTCATCCTTGCCAATGTGAGAAAAAAAGTATCTTTATCATGGAGTTGTGAGGAGTAAATGGGGCAAATACACAGAATGCTCTATGGCTGACGTATATTTCTCTGGATCATGCTGTGAAGTCAGCTGAATAGCAGCATCATCTTTTAGGGTCACAATGTCACTGAAAGTACATTCTTCTAAAAATTAGTCACTACTTCTATTTCTGGAATTGTTAGTGTTCCCAATAAAGTGTTATATTTATTAGCTTGCTTTAGGGAATCTTAACAATAGTTGTGCTTTGATGAGCTGATTTTACAAGCCAGAGGCAACATTTTCTTGGTAGGATATAGTTACGTCAAAGAATTCATCTTGTGTAAATAATAAATGGCACATCCATCCTGGAGTTCATGTCCCACTGAGTCTTGATGAATTAGCTTTTTACCGAATTTCTGTTTATCTGTCTTATGCAATGCCTTGTCTCTAAAATAAAAGAGACTTATGCAATATCTCTAAAAGTACCAGGATGACTTAGGCAAGTTGTAATTAAGGAAGGAGCGCACAAGGAAGGGAATCATAAAAAGGGGTATCTGCCATACATTTTCACTAGAGTTTGACAACGAATCAAGGTGCTTAACCAAGTTTTGTACATCAATATTTTCCATCAACTGCTTATGAAGTGTCAGCCCTTTAAATTCACATTGAAAAGCTGACGATCCTTTGCTAGTCATAGAGCGTTAGGGACTATTGACCCAAGTCAACAGTTATACCTGGCAACCGCAAACCACCACAGAAGACCTAGAAAGTATTCACTTTCTACTTCTAGTAACAACTATCTTCATGCACCCATGGGTATGCTGCCTGTGAATCCTCTGTGCAATACTGCACAGAATACATTCAGTAATTCTTACCCAGGAGTATGTGCAAACCTTCTGGGAGAGCTGATTTCTACAAAAGGTGATTCTCACAAGAAAGCTTTTTTCCCTAATGTGAGCAATGTCTAATACACCTAACTACACCTCTTATAAATATATAGATAAAAGAGAGGAGGGTGAGGGTGGTGCTGTAACTCACCAGTACTAGTAATCTTAGCTTTCTTTAGAAAGAAGACATTCTCAAACTTCACTGTGCATTAACAAAGTGATTGACCCTAGGGAATATTCTAGAAGTATTTAGAGCTTTTTATGTTCACATGGAAAAATGGAGAAAATTACATTAAACTTCAATAAAGCACACAGGTATTTTAACCCTTTTCCATCAATCTTCCACCACATCTCTGGAAGTAGTATAATCTATTACCACATCAATGGTGCAATGAAACACACATATCTTTAGCATTAGGTTTTATTTCTGGTTATGGATTTAAATCCTTTTAATACCAAATCCCAAGGCTCTAGGACAAATTGCTGTCAGTGAGATTTGACTATACATTAGTCATTTGGGGCTCAGTAGATTTTCATATGGGTTATGCCAACTTTCCCTACTCCATGTGGTTTTCCAATATAGTAAATGAAAGGAAACCACCACAAACTTTAGAATTAGACACAATTCACATAAGTCCTCTGTATTAGTCAGGGTTCTCCAGAGAAACAGAACCAACAGGACATATAGATATATATGTAGGAGGAGACTTATTTTAAGAATTGGCTCATGTGATTATTGAGGCTCAACACTCCCATAGTCTGCCATTTGCAAGCTAGTAACTAGGAAAACCAGTGGTTTAATTCAGTCTGAGTCAAAAGGTCTGAGAACCAAGAGGGTGGATGGTGAAGGTGTAAGTTTCAGAGTCTGAAGGCCTGAGAACCAAAAGTTCCAATGTCTAAGGTCAGCAAAAGATGTCCCAACTCAACAAGAGAGAAAATTTGCCCTTTCTTTTGCTTTTTGTTTTATTCAGGCCCCAATGGATTGGATGATGCTAAACCACACTGGGGAGGGTGGACCTTCTTTATTCAGTCTATTTAATCAAATGCTAATCTTTTCCAGGAACACCCTCACGCCCACAAATAATGTTTTACCAGCTAGCAGGGCAACCCTTGGCCAAGTCAAGTTGGCATATAAGATTAATCCTCTAGTTCTACAATCATTGTGATGCTGAAAAAATAACATACTTTTTGATCTTTGGTTTCCTCATCCATAAAATAGTAATAATGATACATCTGTAGAGTTAAAAAACACCTCTAGTATTAAAAAGCATTAACATGCCTAATACACAGATGTTCAATATGTTGTAACTATTATTTTTAATTATAAATGTGGATTATTATCAACAAAGGCAAACTCTGAGATGCAATGATGGCAGAAAAACAGCAGCATTTCAAGTACACTTCACACTGAAAAAGGAGACTTGAAATCAGCACTTCCTATACGTCACGAACAAAGAAACAAAAGCATATTGAACAGTGCTATATAATTTCTGTATGACAGAAAAAACGCCTACTAGTTCTACTGGTTTTAACCTCCTCTCAATATGCTCTTTTCCTAAACTACCTGAAATATAGACTATAGGATGCAAAATATTTAGATGGCCCCAGGATTTCCACCCCTATGCTATACCCATGATTCAGTTTCCTTATATGACAAGGTTGAAGGAACCTTATTAGTGGTAGTAAAAGGCCCAGATTAGTTGACTAAATTAACCAAAATGGAGATTAGCTGGGTGGGCCTAGCTTAATCAGGTGAAGCTTTTTAAAAAAAATTATTTATTTAAATTCAAGTTAGTTAACATACAGTGGAGTATAGGTTTCAAAGAGTAGAACCCAATGATTCATACCTTGCATATAACACCCAGTGCTCATCCCAACAAGTGTTCTCCTTGATGCCCATCACACATTAGACCACCCACCTCCCCCCTCCAGCAACACTCAGTTTGTTCTCTGTATTCAAGAGTCTCTGAAGGTTTGTCTCCTTCTCTGTGTTTTATCTTATTTTCCTTCCCTTCCCCTATTCTCATCTGTTGTTTCTTAAGTTCCACATGAGTGAAATCATATGATATTGGTCTTTCTCTGACTGACTTATTTTGCTTAGCATAATACACTCTAGTTCCATTCATGTTGTTGTAATTTGTTGAGGAACTTCCATACTGTTTTCCAGAGTGACAGCACCAGCTTACATTCCTACCAGCAGTGTAAAAGTGTTCCCCTTTCTCCACATCCTTGCCAACATCTGTTGTTGCCTGAGTTGTTAATGTTAGCCATTCTGACAGGTGTGAGATAGTATCTCATTGTGGTTTTGATTTGTATTTCTCTGATGAGTGATGTTAAGCATCTTTTCATGTGTCTATTAGCCATCTGGATATCTTGTTTGGAAGAATATCTATTCATGTCTTCTGTCTGTTTCTTTACTGGATTATTTGGTTTAGGGTGTTGAGTTTGATAAGTTCTTTATAGATTTTGGATACTAACCCTTTATCCAATGTCATTTGCAAATATCTTCTCCCATTCTGTAGGTTGCCTTTTAGTTTTGTTGATTGTTTCCTTTCCTGTGCAGAAGCTTTTTATCTTGATGAGGTCCCAATAGTTCATTTTTGCTTTTGTTTCCCTTGCCTCCAGAGACATATCTAGTAAGAAACTTGTATGGCTGAAGTCAAAGAGGTTGCTGCCTGGTCTCCTCTAGGATTTTGATGATTTCCTGTCTCACATTTAGGTCTTTCATCCCTTTTGAATTTATTTTTGTATATGGTGTAATAAAATGGTCCAGTTTCATGCTTCTGCATGTTGCTATCCAGTCTTCCCAGCAACATTTGCTGAAAAAAACGTCTTTCTTTCCATGCATATTCATCCCTGCTTTGTCGAAGAAGAGTTGGCCATTCCTGTGCTCTATTCTGTTTCATTGATCCTGTGTGTCTGTTTTTGTGCCAGTACAATAATGTCTTGATGAGTAAAGCTTGGCAATACATTTTGAAGTTTGGAATTGTGATGCATCCAGTTTTGGTTTTCTTTTTCAAAATTATTTTGGCTATTCGGGGTCTTTCCTCTTTCCATTTAAATTTTAGAATTGTTTGTTGTAGCTCTGTGAAGAATGCTGATGTTATTTTGAGAGGGACTGCATTCAACGTGTAGATTGCTTTGGGTAGTATAGACATTTTAATCATATTTGTTCTTCCAATTCATGAGCATGGAATGTTTTTCCATTTCTTAGATCTTCTTCAATTTCTTTCATAATTTTTCTACAGTTTTCAACACATAGATCTTTTACTTCTTTGGTTAGGTTTATTCCTAGGTATCTTATAGTTTGGGGGGCAATTATAAATGGGATTGATTCCTTGATTTCTCTTTCTGCTGCTTCATAATTGGTGTATATAAATGCAACTAATTTCTGTGCAGATTTTATATTCTGTGACTTTGCTGAATTCATGTATCAGTTCTAACAGTTTTTTTGGTGAAGTCTTTCAGGTTTCCCATGTAAAGTATCATTTACAGTCATCTGTGAAGAGCAAAAGTTTGATTTCTCTTTGGCCAGTTTGTATGCTTCTTATTTCTTTTTGTTGTCTGATTTCTGAGGCTAGGACTTCCAGTACTATGTTGAACAGTGGAGAGGGTGGACATATGTTATAGAACTCCTCTGGGAAGCCATGTGGTCCAGGACGCTTGTGTGTTGGGAGATTTTTAATAACTTGCCTAATTTCTTTGCTGACTATGGGTCTTTTCAAATTTTCTATTTATTCTTGTTTCAGTTTTGGTAGTGTGTGACTTTCTAGGAATTTGTCCGTTTCAACCAAATTGTCCAGTTTGTTGGCATATAATTTTTCAAAGTATTCTCTTATAGTTTGTATTTCTGTGGTGTTGGTTGTAATCTCTCCTCTTTCATTTGTGATTTTACCTATTTGGATCCTTTCTCTTTTCTTTTTGGTAAGTCTGGCTCAATTTTGTTTATTTGAAAGAACCAGCTTTTAGTTTTATTGGTCAATTCTACTGTTTTTTCTTTTTTTTTTTTTTCTATATAATTTATTTCTGCTCTAATCTTTATTATTTCCTTTCTTCTGTTGGCTTTCCCCTTTACTCATTTCTCCTTTTCTAGCTCCTTTAGGCGTAAGGTTATACTGTGTATTTGGGATCTTTCTGACTTCTTGAGATAAGCCTGAATTACAATGTTCTTTCCTTTAGAACTGCCTTTGCTGCATCTCAAAGGGTTTGGACTGTCATGTTTTTATTTTCATTTGCTTCCATGTATTTTTTTTATTTCTTCTTTAATTTCATGCTTAACACATTCATTCTATAATAGGATGTTCTTTAACATGCATGTATTTAGAGATTTCCAAAATTTTTCTTATGGTTGATTTCAAGTTTCACAGCATTATGATCTAAACATATGCATGGTATGATCTCAATCTTTTTGTACCTGTTGAGGGCAGATTTGTGACCCAGTATGTACTCTATGCTGAAGAATGTTCCATGTGCACTTGAGAAGAATGTGTATTCTGCTGCTTTAGGATGAAATGTTCTGAATATATACTAAATCCATCTGGTCCAGTGTGTCATTCAAAGCCATTGTTTCCTTGTTGATATTCTCAGATGATCTGTCCTTTGTTGTAAGTGGGATATTAAAGTCCCCTACTATTATGGTATTATCATCAAGAAGTTTCTTTATGTTTTTTATTTATATACTTAAGTGTTCCACGTTGGGGTTGTAAATATTTGCAATTTTCAGATCTTCTTCATGAATAGACCCTTTAATTATAATATCCTCCTTCACCTCTTATTACATTCTTTGTTTTAAAATCTAGTTTGTCTGATATAAGTGGCTACTCTGGCTTAATTTTGACCTCCATTAGCATGATAGATGGTTCTCCATCCCCTCAATTTCAATCTGCAGGTGTGTTTAGTTCTAAAAGGAGTCTCTTGTAGGCAGCATATAGATGGATCTTGGTATTTTATCCATTCTGGTACCCTATGTCTTTTGATTGGAGCATTTAGTCCATTTACAATTCAGAGTGGTTACTGAAAGATATGGATTTAGTGATTATGTCACCGTAGATTTGGTGTTTCTTGTGATGTTCTCTGATCCTCTGTAGTGTTTGTTGCTTTGGTCTTCATTTTTTTCCTCCACTCAAAGAGTCCCCCTTAAAATTTCTTGCAGGGCTGCTTAATGGTCACAAACTCCTTTACTTTTTGTCTGGGAAACTCTTTATCTCTCCTTTTATTCTGAATGACAGCCTTGCTGGATAAAGAATTCTTGGCTGCATATTTTTCCAATTCAGCACATTGAATATTGCCTGCCACTCTCTTCTGGACTGCCAAGTTTTGGTAGACAGATCCGCTGCTAACCTTATGTAAATACTAAGTAAGTTTTTATGTAAGTTCCTACCCTTGTAAATTAAGGACCTTTTGTCCTTAGCTGCTTTTGAATTCTCTCTTTACAGCTCTGTATTTTGCAACTTTCACTATGATGTGTTGTGGTGTTGACCTGTTTCTGTTGATTTTGAAGGGAGTTCTCTGTGCCTCTTGGACTTAAATGCCTGTTACCTTCCCCATATTAGCTAAGTTCTCAGCTATAATTTGTTCAAATAAACCTTCTCCCCCTTTTCCCCCACTCTTCTTCTTCTGGGATCCCTATGATATGGGTATTGTTTTGTTTTATGGAATCACTAAGTTCTCTAAGTCTGCCCTGGTGATCTAATAGTTTTCTTTCTCTCTTCTTTGTAGCTACATTATTTGCCATAATTTTATCTTCTATATCACCAAATCCCTTCCTTTGCTTCTTCAATTCTGTGACTGTATCAAGTTGGTTTTGCATCTCAGTTTTAGCAGTTTTTTAGGTCTTTGATCTCTAAAGCAAGGGTTTCTCTGGTGTCTTCTATACTTTTTTTCAAGCCCACATAGTAGCCTTATAACTTTTGTTCTAAATTCTTGTTCAGATATATTGCTATATCTGTTTTGAGCAGGTCTCTGGCTGTGATTTCTTCCTAAACTTTCTTTTGGGGAAAATTCATCCATCTTGTCATTTGGACTACATTTATGTCTTTTGTGTGTTTTAAAAGCTTGTTACGGGGGCGCCTGTGTGGCTCAGTCGGTTAAGCGTCCGACTTTGGCTCAGGTTGCAATTTGTGGGTTTGAACCCCACGTCAGGCTCTGTGCTGACAGCTCAGAGATCCTGGAACCTTCTTTGGATTCTGCACCTTCCCCTCTCTGTCTCTCTCTCACAAATAAAACATTAACAATTTAAAAAAAATAAAAAATAAAAGCTTGTTATGTTTCCTGCACCTGAGAGTATTGCTATATTAAAAAGGGGTCATGCTCTGTTCAAGGCCTGGAACTCCAAGAAGTGTTTCTGGGGTATGCTGTGTGCACTCTGCTTTGTGGTCTGGCTGCCCTTTCTGACTGGACAGTCCTCTTCAGAGTTTCTTCTGGCTTGAAGTGGGGAGTGTTTGCACCTGTAACTAGGTGCGCTTTGACTTGTTTGTTGAAGTAAGCCTCACACCTGCTACGCTGTCCCCTTGCAACTGTGGAGCTCCTTCTGCCACTCCACAGATCAATTTCCTGGGTGTTCCAAGTGACCTGACTTCAATACAGCTGTGTTTGAAGGACAAGGAAAGCTTAGGGTCCCGCTACTTCTCTGCCACCTTAACTCCTCTCCAGGTGAAGCCTCTTAAAAGCAAGATTAGGCCTTCTCTAGATTAGAGAGATTCTCCTGCTGGCCTGAAAAGTAACTTTCATGTAGTGAGAGACCTGTGGCAGAGTCACAGGCAAAGAACTGGGAATGACCTTTTGGACCTGAGAGTGGCCCCTAGCCAGCAAGAGAAAGAGCTTAATCCTAAAGCTACAAAGAACAGAATTCTGCCAAAAATAATATGCACCTAAAAGAGACTCCTGCACTCTAGAAAGGGTCTGAGCTTGTTTGATCCCTTGATTGTAGCCCGTGAGATTTCTGACACACAGAAACAGTGAGATAATAAATACATGTTTTCTGAACCTGCTAAGTTTGCAGATATTTGTTACATAACAGGAAAAAACTAATACAAAATCCACCTTTTTCTAACCTTCCAACAGGTTATTCACATAATGGTTCAGGAGTAGATACTGTCTACTGGTTTAAGAGTCAAAAAAGAATGTGACTGGAATAAAATGATTTCAGCAAGTAAGGCATTTGAACCAGCTCAAACTTTTCAAACATTTAGGCAGAAGTTAGTAGAGTAAGTAGGAGTTAGTTAGAATGCAATGTCAGGGCAGGGAAATATTTTTTTTTTAAAGGAGAAGAAACTTCATTCCAATTCCATTAACAAACCACTCACCTTTAGCAATAACTAAACCAGTCCAAATTGTAGTGGGTCTTAATTAAAGAGACAGTAACTTGACCACTATCCTAATAAAGCAGTCAAAGTGTTAGGACACAATTTAATTGGAAGAAATGACTATGTTTACCAGCATAAATAATGTAAACAATCTCAAGGAACTAATTATAAGAGACTGGAAACCCTTCAGAGGGTTAATAATAAATTTAAATGTCAATCCTTGAGTTTGGTTGGCTATATGACTTATTCTAGAGTCAGTCCCAGTCATTTATGGGTTCCAAATATGATATTAGGACTTAATATGTAAATATAAAGAAGTTGTAAACTTTGAAAAAGAAGAAAATTAGTTTGAGAATTACCATAATGGCCTCTTACTTGAAACCTGTATATAATGAAATGAATTAAGTAAAAGTGGCACATAATTACACATTTTTTAGGTGTGAGCCCATGATGAAGAAGAGGAAATCTCTATTTCTTTTTAATACAGAAAGTTAAAATCGTCAACCAGCAAAGCAAAGTTGTACTGCGTTGAATTTCTTATCATCCTTGAAGAAATTTACCTGGGCTCACCTACGAAGAAAGGCACGCTAAAGACTGAGACACAAAAATGACTTCCGGAAAACTGCTAAGAAATGAAAAAGTACCAATGAGCCACATACTTTATTCCTTGTGAGCCAAGAACACATTAGTCATTTCAGAGAATTTATGTGAATAGATTTCATTCATGAGGACTTGAAAATTTAAATGTGAATGTCTGTGTCTGTGTGTGTATATTGGTAGATGTGTATTTGAATATTTTCATGTGAGTGTGTAAATATGAATGGAAAGACAGAAAGGACATAGAAAGAAATTCACCCAAGATTCTTTGCTTCTTACCTAAATGGATTTAAAAGCTGTGTCAACCACATTCTTACCAGCACACACACACACACAAAAACTAAAAAACAAAAACAACTGATTTGTAGTTTTATATGAGTAGATCATTTAGTGTAAAGGTTGTATTTCAAAGTCTCCTAACTGTTCTCCTTTATTACCAATCCAGGTAAACTTAAAAGAAAAAATTCTTAAGGCTATCAACCTTAGCTAGCAAAGATATGAGACTAACAGTAAATACGTGAACTCCATTTTCTGACTATCTAAAGTTTGAGTACTGGTCTGATATATCCACAGTGTTGATGGGACAGTGTGGATATCCTTTTTTTTAATGTTTGTTTATTTATGTTGAGAGAGAGAGAGAGAGAGAACACAAGAGAGGGCAGAGGGAGAAGGAGAAAGAGAGAGAGAGAGGGAGGGAGGGAGGTAGAGAATTTTAAGCAGGCTCCACACTCAGCACAGAGCCTGACACAGGGCACAATCCCATAAACCATGAAATCATGTCCTGAGCCAAAATCAAGACTTGGATGCTTAACTGACAGAGCCACCCAGGTATCCCTGTGGATATCTTTGATAGCTATTACTCATGAGCCTGTCATCATTCTAAATTTTTGTATTTGGAGGAACATGAAAAAATAATTTCCATCAATGTTGAGCAAATAATACACATGGCTTCTCTGGCTGATCAAATGAAAGTTAAGTTAAATCTCCTCCACCAGGGTAAAATCTAATTTTCCTATTGTAAGGGAATAGTTTTGGGAATATAAACAGGAGATTAGCACTACTTTCATCATCACTTTTTTCTATTCCACAATAACTAACTTAATTTAAAATTGTTTTACTACTCAAGTATACGTGTTCATTGTAGAAAAATTAGAAAATACAGAAAGTAAAAAGAACAAAATTAAAAGCATCCATAGCCTTCTACCTATTTTAGCTTTCTACTACCTATAAAAGTATCTAAAGCCTTCCCTTTATCTAAGCAAAATATGTGTGTGTGTGTATATGTGTGTATATGTATATATATATATGTATATGTATATATGTATGTATATACATGTGTGTATATGTAATATATATGCATATATGTAATTATATATACATGTATATATAATGTGTACCATGTATACATGTATACACATGTATATATAATTACATACACACATATACATACATATACGCATACATGTATAGCCTTTAAAAATACAATAGCTCGGGGTGCCTGGGTGGCTCAGTCAGTAAAGCGTCCGACTTCCGCTCAGGTCATGATCTTGCGGTTTGTGAGTTTAAGCCCCGCATCAGGCTCTGTGCTTATAGCTCAGAGCCTGGAGCCTGCTTCAGATTCTGTGTCTCCCCTTCTCTCTGCCCATCCCATGCTCATGCTGTATGTCTCTGTTTCTCAATAATAAATAAATGTTAAAAAAAATTTAAAAATACAATAGCTAACATAAAACTTAAATGGAAATTCCTCTGGATAGCTAAATCACTCTGGGTTTTACAGCAACATAAGTTGGAGGGTGTAGCCAAGAGCCCCCCTGGGTCCTCTAAATTGCAGAGGGAAGCCCATGATATAGAGTAGGATACGGTGATATTTATCAACAATAATGTCTATATTTTCATAGATCCTAGCAATAAATACTTGTCACATATTTAATAGGTTAAATTTGTATTACAATATACTGATATGATACATATACACCTTGCTTCAGGGTGTAACTGCATTTCAGAATGGAACAGCAAGCTAATAAAAACTGTAGCAAGAAACAGTTTTACGACCCTCCATTGACTTGTGTTTTACATTATGTTATCTTATGGCAGACATCTGAATTAAAGGTTAACACACACTATTTAACGGTGTCTGAATGAATGTACAGTGCATGAATACATGCTTCTTGAAATTTTTTATCAGTTTTGATACTACACATGCTTTGTGATTTGGGTTAAGACATGACTTTAAGTGGGTGATGGCTCCTGCTTGACTCTTTTGAGTAATAGGAAATAACACATTTTGTTAGGATTCCTTCAATTAAGTGCATATCCACCATTAAAGCAATCTGTCATTATTTTAGCAATGTCATTAACATCTACAATATAATTCACAGGGGCTTTGTTCTTCTTTCAAAATTAGTAGCACATGCATTTATATAGAAAGCTTGAAATACAAAAACAAATTTAAGCAGCTTTCAACTCCAAGCTATACAAATATTTTTAAATGGATTACATAGAAGGTATGACTTTACTAAGAAAGAAAAGCCCACAGAAATTATATATCCATTAACATGGATTAATGATATAAAATATGAATTACTTTTCTTTCTAATGTGACAAATCAAGAAATACAGTTTAGTGTACTACTAAACGTACTTGGCCTAATGAAAAAAATTTAAATTACTGGGCTACTGAAAGTAAAAATCAGTATATAAACTTTATGATTTTTATATATAAATATTATCAGTCTTTAGAAATATTTTGGAAAAATTTTAATGCATAACAATAATGTATTAAGTGCTTAATAAAAAAGATAAAATTTTATTAGCAAATTTATATGGCAACAGTCAACTTTAAATTGCTAAAATACATCTTATTTACTCCTGTGGATTCAGTAAATAGGTTAAGATTCAATTACAAATAATGCAAGGAGAAAGTTGAAGTTTACAAAACAGAGTAGAGGTTCGGCTACAATAAAAGTATATTTTTCTATAGGATGCCTGCGTGGCTCAGCTGGTTACACATCTGACTCTTGGTTTCGGCTCAGGTCATGATCTCATTGCTTCGTGAGTTTGAGCCCCGTGTCTGGCTCTGCGCTGACAGTGTGGAGCCTGCTTGGAACACTGTCTCACCCATTCTCTCTACCCCTTCCCCACTCATGCTGTTTCTGTCTCTCTCAAAAATCAATAAATAAACTTAAAAAAAGAGTATATTTCTCTATATTCAGAATATATATACATATATACATGTTCTATATATTTGTATATATAAAAAGTATATACTGTTGTATAAATATGAACTATAAAGTGATATTTATTTCCTGTTACCTAAAATTATTGACATGTATAAAAGCTTTCTTTGACAAAATTTTCATCTCTTGTCCACCTCAATGGGCTGTAGACCTGGGGTGACAAAGGAACTGAGAAAAAGAGACGACAGTATAGTAAGGCACAGGGGACCATGAGATACCGAGGTTTATTGTACATCTTCTTATATACGTTTTCAGGAAAAACAGATAAGCAATGATTAACAACAGAAGCTTAGCAAAGCATGTCAACAATGTACATCTGATTCAGCTATCATAAGTATATTGCATACGAGAGCAGCCTTACAGATACTTATGCTCCGATAAGAATCTTTACGATAGAAGCAAAGACAAAGAAGGGAGTGGGTGCACTGTGCTATATACAGCTGGCTTCCTTTAAGCAAAACATCCCTATCTATGTACTAAAGAACAGACCACACTTCCCGAGGGCAATTCACTCAAGTCCTTTCAGGTGATTTTTAACCTTAGGATCTTGAGTTTTCTCAGAGATCTTGGAGCCTGAACGAATATGCGCCTGTGGTCATTGTGGTGTTCTTGTTCCCACAATCACTGATAGTTAGGTTGCAAGTAAAATATCAAATGGAACTTAACGAGAAGCATAGAGACATTATAATCATTTCGTAGACCATAGAAATCTCTGGACTTGACCTGCTCTCTCTTGCAATGGCTCTTAGAATAATCTAGTACACGTTATAGATAGTTGGAGTCATGTCTTTTCTCCCTCAACAGAGTAAAAATTCTTTAAAGTAAGGATTACTATTCTGTGTCTTCCCAAAATTCTCACAGACTTTAGCCCAGCACTTTGCATGTTACAAATATTAAATTAATAAATGTCCTCCAATTATCTTAAATATGACATCCAAAATAATGCACTGCCGTGACCTCGATAGCTCTTTTTCCTCAAGATTCCTCATCTCAGCAAAATTTCCAACCATCTACCCTCTCAAGCAAAACACAGGGAGTTATCCACAGTTCTCTCTATAGTCTCAAATTCAGTCCAAATCCTACTTCAAATCCTGTATTTCTCAAATCTGTCTTTTTTTTGTTTCCACTACCCCATTTCTTGCTAAGCCCTCTTTTTCTTAGCATTCATCCCAACATGGTTATGCAATACCTTTCTGATTTTAACACTTGCAGTATATTTGAGTTCTATTTCCTGGGTGCAAAAACATAACCTTCTGTGATACTGAGGTAAGTTTGGTTCAGTCCATTGAGAATTTGTGAGCATTTCCCAAATTTGTCCCATAGTAACCAAGCTGCAACCTCCTTCAGCTCTCATTTCTCCCCAGAGTTTTGCCTTTTTCGTAATTTTGCCCATCAGGAGTGACTCACCATTTGTTTGTGGTAAAGCAAGAATTCTTAATGTTGCTTAAAGGATAAACCCAAGGAGGTGCCCAGATATCTCAGTCGGTTGAGCGCTAACTACGGCTCAGGTCATGATCTTGCAGTTCACAAGTTTGAGCCCCGCCTGGAGCCTCAGAGCCTGGAACCTCCTTCAGATTCTGTGTCTCCCCCTCTCTCTCTCTGTCCCTCCCCTGCTAGTACTCTATTTCTCTCTCAAAAATAAATACAAAACATTATTTGAAAAAAGGATAAACCCGAGACATTAAACATATACTGTATTAGATTAGGGCCAACAAGCACTTAAATGTGGAAATAAAATGCTACATAGACAGACAAGGATCAAATTTAAAGGATTACCAAGAGAGATCAAATCTGTGCTTTTTCTTCTTTGGGAGTTTTTAAGATACAGTGATAAATTTCTGGAAAACCACTTCTCTTAAAAGTTAGTGGTCTAAATTCAAATGAAGCTAATTATTTTACTTCATCTTCTGTACCAAATCTTTTTTCCCCTAAAATAACCACCTTAGAGAACAAAAATACTGTCCCAATGGTGAATTATTATAGTGTACTAAACTGAGTTCATTGCTTCTGAGGCTCTTTCATGTAACATCCACATAATCAACACAAGATAAGTAAGTATATCTCAAATTGCCTCTCTTGTGGAGAAAGATATAGTACATGGCAAAAGAAATTTTACCCTACAAATCTCATGATAAACAAATTCCCAATTTATTTTTTCATTCAACCAACGCATATTTTCTAAGCCCTTACTGGTGAAAGCCAATGGACCATACATGGGCTACTTCCTCACACTTGATTTTCGATGCCTCATCAGGGTACAGAATTAGGTTCTCAAGCAAGGATAAAGGCAATCAACATATGGTATATAGTAATCATTTTGACATTACACAGGATTCATGTGGAGATACCCAGATAACAAGATAGCTATAATGGAAATATCATACCGTTTGGAATCAGAAGACCACAATCTAAACCATATGTTAGATTCACACTATTTTAACTTTTTAAAATCATCTAAACCATCTGCCCTGAATTTTTTTCCATTGAGTAAGCACTAAGCATTCCATTGAGGAAGGATTAAGTAAGATAATAGGTAGGTATTTGATACCTGCATGATATTCTGCATAATTGTTGCATTAGTCCTCACAATAATCTTAGAAGGCAGATACTGTTATTTTAATTTTATGGATAGGGAATCAGAAATACAGGGCGGAGAAGGAGGTACCACAGGCCAATTAATTAGTAAACAAGAGAATCTAGATGTAAACCAAGGTGGTGGTTTGACTTTAAAGTTAACACACTTTACTACAAAACATACTGTTTTCTTTATTAGATCATTATGAAGAATAAATAAGATAAATAAAAAACATGTCTTACAAAGCCTAACATACTATGTGAATTTAATGAAAATTGCTTATTGCTATTATTAGTCTATTACTAATCTGTTAAAGTTCTAATGTATTTCAGAGATTGCCACAATCTTGCTTATATTAGCAAACCAGAGAAGCGGGAAAGTTCCTCCCATATCCTTCCTGATTAAATTAAGAAAGAGTAGAAGCAAGAAAGGAAAATCCTATTACTACTCTCAGGCACTTTCACATAATATCTAATTAAACCCGAAAACACTCCCATTACTTAGGCATTCTTACCCCACTATAAGATAAGGAATATGTGATCCAGAAAAATAAAAGAAATTTCCTGTTTCCAATACACAGGAGGATGGATTTAAGCTCATATTCACCTGATTTAAGAGCCCAGTTCTTTCTGCCATATCACACTTTCTTAGAAGATAGGGGATGAGGTATCTTCACTATCTCTAAGATAATAATAACCCAGCTTACTATGTTTAGCATTTACTATAAATACATGTTTGAAGAATCTTTTCACTTGCTTAACAAAGAAAATGTCCTTATCTGGAGTTAAATCATGGATCTCTACTTCATTTATAATTTCTAGGAAACAATAGAAATTTGTGCCCCGTTAGAATATTCAAATTAAAGCATAAAACCTTTTTCAAATGGCTAAAGGAAAAATTATGATTAATGGAATCATTTATAAATCAGAAGACCATATATATAGCAGACCATATAACTGCATTCT